>NC_079379.1:7500-76857 GCF_021018895.1 Seriola aureovittata
GGAAGCCAAGCAGGGTCGGGCCTGGTTAGTACTTGGATGGGAGACCGCCTGGGAATACCAGGTGCTGTAAGCTTTTTCGCATCTCTTTGCAATCAGCAGAGGACGCTGCTGCTCCTGCTTCAACAACCTGTTACTCTGCACCTGGCTGCACTTTTGGGGACGGGACAGCACAGATCACAATGTAAAGACACTTTTGTATTAAAATGTTACAAAGTTGACATGTTGAGAGCCAAAGCAACAAGCAAACGCTGAAAAGGAAAGGCTCCTGCGCTAGACATAAACACGTAGCTTCGTGCATGAAGGACATGATCGTCATGTTTAAAGAGGGTATTTGTCGCGCTCCCTCTCGCTTACGGCCATACCACTCTGAACACGCCCGATCTCGTCCGATCTCGGAAGCCAAGCAGGGTCGGGCCTGGTTAGTACTTGGATGGGAGACCGCCTGGGAATACCAGGTGCTGTAAGCTTTTTGGCATCTCTTTGCAATCAGCAGAGGACGCTGCTGCTCCTGCTTCAACAACCTGTTACTCTGCACCTGGCTGCACTTTTGGGGACAGCACAGATCACAATGTAAAGACCCTTTTGTATTAAAATGTTACAAAGTTGACATGTTGAGAGCCAAAGCAACAAGCAAACGCTGAAAAGGAAAGGCTCCTGCGCTAGACATAAACACGTAGCTTCGTGCATGAAGGACATGATCGTCATGTTTAAAGAGGGTATTTGTCGCGCTCCCTCTCGCTTACGGCCATACCACTCTGAACACGCCCGATCTCGTCCGATCTCGGAAGCCAAGCAGGGTCGGGCCTGGTTAGTACTTGGATGGGAGACCGCCTGGGAATACCAGGTGCTGTAAGCTTTTTGGCATCTCTTTGCAATCAGCAGAGGACGCTGCTGCTCCTGCTTCAACAACCTGTTACTCTGCACCTGGCTGCACTTTTGGGGACGGGACAGCACAGATCACAATGTAAAGACACTTTTGTATTAAAATGTTACAAAGTTGACATGTTGAGAGCCAAAGCAACAAGCAAACGCTGAAAAGGAAAGGCTCCTGCGCTAGACATAAACACGTAGCTTCGTGCATGAAGGACATGATCGTCATGTTTAAAGAGGGTATTTGTCGCGCTCCCTCTCGCTTACGGCCATACCACTCTGAACACGCCCGATCTCGTCCGATCTCGGAAGCCAAGCAGGGTCGGGCCTGGTTAGTACTTGGATGGGAGACCGCCTGGGAATACCAGGTGCTGTAAGCTTTTTGGCATCTCTTTGCAATCAGCAGAGGACGCTGCTGCTCCTGCTTCAACAACCTGTTACTCTGCACCTGGCTGCACTTTTGGGGACGGGACAGCACAGATCACAATGTAAAGACACTTTTGTATTAAAATGTTACAAAGTTGACATGTTGAGAGCCAAAGCAACAAGCAAACGCTGAAAAGGAAAGGCTCCTGCGCTAGACATAAACACGTAGCTTCGTGCATGAAGGACATGATCGTCATGTTTAAAGAGGGTATTTGTCGCGCTCCCTCTCGCTTACGGCCATACCACTCTGAACACGCCCGATCTCGTCCGATCTCGGAAGCCAAGCACGGTCGGGCCTGGTTAGTACTTGGATGGGAGACCGCCTGGGAATACCAGGTGCTGTAAGCTTTTTGGCATCTCTTTGCAATCAGCAGAGGACGCTGCTGCTCCTGCTTCAACAACCTGTTACTCTGCACCTGGCTGCACTTTTGGGGACGGGACAGCACAGATCACAATGTAAAGACACTTTTGTATTAAAATGTTACAAAGTTGACATGTTGAGAGCCAAAGCAACAAGCAAACGCTGAAAAGGAAAGGCTCCTGCGCTAGACATAAACACGTAGCTTCGTGCATGAAGGACATGATCGTCATGTTTAAAGAGGGTATTTGTCGCGCTCCCTCTCGCTTACGGCCATACCACTCTGAACACGCATGCGTGAGTCAAACGTGAGTCGGCAATACCTGTGTGAGAGAGAGGAGAGAGGATCGCGGACCTCTGTTTTTTTTCTACTTCCCTTAGTTCATTCTTCTTTCTTTTTTCATTACATCTTACTTTTCCGTGCACCCTTTGTTTGTTTATTTGTTTGGACATTCCCCCCGGCAGTTTTACTGTTCGGGGGAGGCTTATTTGAGTTTTTTTTTCATGTTTTCTCTGACGGATTTAATGGTGACGGAAGCGGGAAATGGCTCATTGATGACGGAAATGGATTACGGACATAAAACAAGTCAAGATGTAGCGGAGAAAGAAGTGAATGAGTGGGAAGTAGTTGAAACAAAAGAACAGAGAGTTAGAAGAAAGAGTTTGAAAAAAAAAAAAAGTAGCGAAGAGAGCACGGGAACAGCTGATTCAACGATGACGGCGCCGGCGAGAGGAGAGAGAGAGGAGAGAGAGCGGCGAGCAGCACTGACAGCTGCAACGGGCAGAGGACGGAGGAGCGAGACCGGAGGAGCCGTGAGGGAGATCGGAGATGGAGATCGGATCAGGCCGGGACTCCATGGAGCTCCGAGAGCGGCGGCGGAGAGGGAGAGAGCAGAGGCGGGAGAGAGAGAGAAAGCAGCAGCGGCGGGTGAGCGAGAGGCGAGCGGCGGAGCTGAGAGGGAGAAAGGGAAAGCGGAAGGAACAGCGGGAGAAAAACAGCAGCAGCACCAGCATCAACAACAGAGAGAAGATGCGAGGCAAGTGACGGGAGTCAAATATGATCGGGAATTAACCGTGAGTCTCGAGGTCACCGGGCAGGACGAGGTCCCGGTGCTGGAGCTAATGAGATGCATCAGGGCTCTGTGTGGTGGACTGATAGCCTGCAGAGCGTCCGGTGCCAGAAGCTTTGAAATCACAATGTCACATGTGAAGGGGAAGGAACGACTCCTTGATGGCTTCAAAATAGGTAATTGTAGCATTTTTGTAAAGGATCTATGTAACGATGAATTAATGGTTTCTTTCTTAAACTTACCGGCTTATGTAACAGATGAGGAAATATTACAAAAGCTAGAGGGATGGGGAGTTTCGGCAGCTTCCTCCATTAGGAGGAGAATGTGGCCGGGGACACAAGTAGCAGATGGTACCCGTTTCCTAAAAGTCAAGTTTACAGATAAAGTACAGTCACTGCCATACTCTGCGAGATTTGAAACTGCCATGGGTCCTGAATACTTCAGGGTTATACATGATAGGCAAACTAAAGTCTGCAGGATGTGCCTTCAACCAGGGCACATCCTGCGAGAGTGCCCGGAGTTCTCATGCCACAAGTGCGGAGTTCAGGGACATTATGCTAGGGAGTGCAGCAACAGGCAGAGGAGAAATAAAAAGTGTGAGGTGTGCTACAACATTATGGAGGAATGTAATTGTAACTACAGCGATTCAGAAGCAGTAGCAGAGTCTGGATCGGAGGCTTTATATAGTGAGGAGGAGGATATGAGTAATGAGGAAGAGGAGGGGGAGGCCGGAGTGAGGGGCTGTGGCACCGCAAAACAGGCTGGCAGTGAGGATCCCGTCTCACGGAGAGTCCTGGGCTCTCAAACAGCGGTGCAGAGCCGGAGTGTGAGGTTGGGTTCGAGCAAGAACGGACTCAGTCTTGACACCGGCCTGTACGCGAAAGAAAGGGGCAGGGGCGGCGACGGGCTCAAAGAGGGACCGGAGCCGCCTTTAGCCCCGGAAGAGATGGAAGTAGAGGAGACCCAGAGCGATCTGCAGCCGGCGGCAGCCGCATGCTGCGATCTACCGGCCTCAGCGATATCCTCTATACTCCCCCCACAAAGAAAATCTGATAGTGACTCCGAAATGGACTTAGCTACAATTAAAAACATCAGAAAGCAGCACACCTTCAATAAAAACACAGTTAATAAAAAGAGAAAGAAAGACAAAAAAGGAAAAGAATAATGATTAAGATAGAGAGTTAACACCACTTTTCTTTTTCACAATGCTGTTGCTGCACTCCCTCAATGCAAACGGACTGCGCACTTGTGGCAAGATGACTGCCATTCTAGAGGGGATAAAAGGCGATATACTCTGCCTTCAAGAAACAAGGTGGGACAAAAACAGTGTAGAGGCAGCAACAAATATATGGAATGGGAACATCTTCCATAATAATGGCACTATCAAGTCAAGTGGGGTTGCAACGTTAATAAAGAATAACAACATAAATGATAGTAAATTAGTACACAAAGATGATAATGGTAGATTACTTATTATAGATATAACAGTAAATAATATTATATATAGAATAATCAATGTATATGCCAATAATTGTGAAAAAGAAAGGAAAGAGATGTTTAATAAAATAGGAAGATGGGTAAATAACAAAACTGTAATAGTTGGGGACTTTAATACAGTGTTAACAAAATCGGATATATCTGTAAATAATGTATATAAAAATGACATCAGTAGAACAGCATTATATGAATTAATGAACAATCACAACTTGATGGATATATGGAGAATACAGAATCCTTTAAAAAGAACATTCTCAAGAAGACAGGTGGTAAAGGGTACATTAAGACAATCAAGAATAGACTTATGTTTAGCGGCCTCAGAAGTGATTAAGAAAATTAACAAAACAACGTACAAATTTAATACATGGAGTGATCATGCAACTCTGGAGTGTCTGCTGGACTCTGCAGGGGGGATCAGGGGAGGAGGAACCTGGTGCCTCAACTCCAGCCTCCTGATGGACCCGGCATATGTCAAAAAAATCAAAAACTTACTTAGTTACGCTAGAACAGAAATGCAAATAGATAATAATTATATAGAAAGATGGGACAATATAAAAGAAAGAATCAAAAAAGCAAGTATCAATTATAGCAAAGAGAAAAAATGGAAAGAAAAACAAGAAGAACAGAACATCAGAAAGCAACTAGAAGAAGAACTGATATTAATAGATAACCAAAGAAATAGAAGCTGTGAAAAGTATGAATTATATAAAAATCAATTAAATAATATAGAAAGGGAAAGATGTAAAGGGGCTGCAGTTAGGAGTAGATTTCAAAATCTGGTAGATGGGGAGAAGTGCACAGCTTTTTTTCTGGGGATGGAAAAGCAAAAACAATAAAACTATAATAGAAGAATTGAAAGATAGAAGCAATAACATACACACAGATAGAATAGAGATACTAGAAATTATTAAAGAATACTATACGAATTTATTCAAAGAAGAAGGAAGCAACAATGAAAAAACAGAAACAATATTATCATATGTAGACAAAAAAATTAACATGGAGGATAAAGAATGGTGTGACAGCAAATTAACATTAAAAGAAATAGAAGCGACAATAGACAACTTAAATAAGAATAAAAGTCCAGGATCTGATGGCTTAACAGCAGAATTTTACATCAGGTTTAAGGAACAGCTGGCCCCCCTGCTGCTCGACCTCTACCATACAATGCAAGAACAACAAAAAACACCAAAATCTTTCACTACAGGTATGATTACAGTAATTTATAAGAATAAAGGAGACAGAAACATAATATCCAACTATAGACCAATAAGCCTGCTAAATACAGATTACAAGATACTCACCAAAACCTTGGCCAATAGAATAAAACAGACATTGAATCAAATAATTAGTATAAATCAGGCCTACAGCATACCCAGTAGAAACATCCAAGATTCAATTGCTACAATAAGAGATACAGTAAGAGGAATGACAGCACAGGGGGGGCTTCTGCTAACAATAGACCTTGAAAAGGCATTTGACAGAGTAGAACACCAGTTTCTCTACAAAGTATTAGGGAAATTTGGATACGGGAATGGGTTTATAAATTGGATACAGTTATTGTACAAAAACGCCAAAAGTGTAATAAAATGCAATGGAATGATAACAGACAGTATTCAAATTAGAAGATCGGTGAGGCAAGGATGTCCGCTGTCAGGCCTGCTATATAGCATAGTGGCAGAGCCACTAGCTCAAGCGATAATTAAAGATAAAGAAATAACAGGAATACAAACACCCAAAAACAGTACTATTAAAATAACTCAATACGCGGATGACATTACAATAACAGTCAAATCAGGTAAATGCATAGACAAAATCATGGAACATTTCAAAACTTACAGCAAAGCATCAGGAGCAAAAATAAACATAACCAAATCTGAAATAGGTCAACTTGGAAGGGTGAATAACTATGTAAATAAATGGGGATTTAGGGTAAACAATGGGTGTAGGAAAATATTAGGAGTATATATAGGAGAGAATGAGGGTGAGGCTAGGGACAGAGGGTGGAGGGAAATGATAGGGAAATTGCAAGGGATTTTAAACTTGTGGAAAGCAAGAGGTTTAACACTGAAAGGAAAGGTAATTGTAGTTAATGCTCTGATACTGTCAAAAATTAATCATTTAATGGGAACCTGTGAGCTGCCGCAATGGGCACTTAAATCGCTGACAGCAGCAATCTCCTCCTTCCTTTGGAGGGGAAAGGGAAATTCGATAGCTCACAGAGTGTTAATTGCTAATAAAAAGGAGGGGGGCTTAGGATTAATTGACATAGGTGCAAAAAAAGATGCATTCAGGGTTAAAATTATCAGAAATTTTCTAGATCCGGACCGGCAGTACCCCTGGGAGGAGTGGTTGGCCAGCTACCTGGCCGAGTACGGGGAGAAAGATGCATACAATCTGTGCTCGCTCCTCCCCAGAAAAGTCAGGAATGGCCTGCCTGGCTTCTACCAGGAGGTACTTGAGGCTTGGGGAAAGATTCTGCCCCACCTCTGGCCCAAGTGCAGTAATAAAGAGCATGTGATGCAATTACCTTTCTTGAACAGTCCCTTCTTTATATATGAGGGGAGAGTTCTGATCAGCGGTCCGATGAGAGAGGCTGGGCTAACGAGGGTGGGTCAAGTGATTGATGAGAGAGGAGATTTTAATGTTGAATTGATATGCAAAAAAATGAGAGAGAGAAAAATAATGTATAGAAAAGAAAGCATAAGAAAACTGAAAGAGAAATTTGAACAAACCCTCGACCCTGCGTGGCGAGGTTTGCTAAAAGAGAATAAAAAAGGTATTGGAGCTGCTCTTCCCCAACTGGAATACATAGAAAAGGACAACAGAAAAAGACTAGAAAATGTCCAAACGAAGACATGGTACAGGTTGCTGGTAGAGAAAATCAAAAGGACACCTACTGCAGAACATACCTGGGAAAAACAATACCCCTTCAAAGAAATTAAAAAAATATGGACAAATATAGACATACCACTAATAGACGGCATGACAAGAAACCTGGACTTTAACATTCGACACAGAAGGATATACACGGGAATCATCTTGCACCAAATCAACAAACAGAAATACTCGAGGAATTGCACAATATGCAGACAAGAACCAGAGGACATTGAACACATATTTCAAACATGCATAGAAGCAAAGCAGTTACAGTTATATATCAAATCAATCTTACAGGAACATTGCAATTTAAAAATACACAACAATACGGACTGGTTATGGACTTGGTTATTTGGAATTACAGGAACACATCCAAATAAGAATAACACACTGATCAACACAATCCTAGCGCTGGCAAGAAAAACAATATGGATAAATAGGAATTACAAACTATTTGAACAAAAAACAGTCAATGTAAAGAAACTTTTTCAAAACACACTCAAGGCACATATTAGAACAATTTATAGGGCAAACAAGGACACTTTTGATAAACATTTCACAAGACACAACACTTTAATGAAGGGAGGGAATGAGGGAAACTTGTGGTTTATGTTATAGTGTTTTCTTTTAGAGTCTGTGCTTTGATAGGTGAGTCATGGGAAAGTATGGATTGAGTTCTTGTTTACTTTATTTATTGATTTATTGATTGATTGATTTATTTATTGATTTTATTTTATTTTTTGTTTATTTTTATTTTTTATTTTATTTATTTATTTTTATTTTTATTTTATTTTTTTTATTTTTTTATTTTTTTTATTTTTATTTTTATTTTTTTTGATCGTAGTGTTATTAAGGCTACGGTTTCTTTATGGTAAAGGAGGGGGATTTATTTATACACTTAGAGGGTGTGTAATGTCATGTTTGATAAATGTATGTCCTGTCAAATGGATTGTATTGTAAATACAGATTGTGCTATATTTTTTGATAATAAAAGATAAAAAAAAAAAAACACGCCCGATCTCGTCCGATCTCGGAAGCCAAGCAGGGTCGGGCCTGGTTAGTACTTGGATGGGAGACCGCCTGGGAATACCAGGTGCTGTAAGCTTTTTCGCATCTCTTTGCAATCAGCAGAGGACGCTGCTGCTCCTGCTTCAACAACCTGTTACTCTGCACCTGGCTGCACTTTTGGGGACAGCACAGATCACAATGTAAAGACACTTTTGTATTAAAATGTTACAAAGTTGACATGTTGAGAGCCAAAGCAACAAGCAAACGCTGAAAAGGAAAGGCTCCTGCGCTAGACATAA
The DNA here is from genome assembly GCF_021018895.1 of Seriola aureovittata. Lineage (NCBI taxonomy): Eukaryota > Metazoa > Chordata > Actinopteri > Carangiformes > Carangidae > Seriola > Seriola aureovittata. The sequence continues at coordinate 15,909 of NC_079379.1, forward strand.
ACACGTAGCTTCGTGCATGAAGGACATGATCGTCATGTTTAAAGAGGGTATTTGTCGCGCTCCCTCTCGCTTACGGCCATACCACTCTGAACACGCCCGATCTCGTCCGATCTCGGAAGCCAAGCAGGGTCGGGCCTGGTTAGTACTTGGATGGGAGACCGCCTGGGAATACCAGGTGCTGTAAGCTTTTTGGCATCTCTTTGCAATCAGCAGAGGACGCTGCTGCTCCTGCTTCAACAACCTGTTACTCTGCACCTGGCTGCACTTTTGGGGACGGGACAGCACAGATCACAATGTAAAGACCCTTTTGTATTAAAATGTTACAAAGTTGACATGTTGAGAGCCAAAGCAACAAGCAAACGCTGAAAAGGAAAGGCTCCTGCGCTAGACATAAACACGTAGCTTTGTGCATGAAGGACATGATCGTCATGTTTAAAGAGGGTATTTGTCGCGCTCCCTCTCGCTTACGGCCATACCACTCTGAACACGAGTTTCCGGTTCCGGAGTGTGCACGTGTGGAGGGAGAGGACGAGAGAAGAGCGACAAATTTAACGAGACAAACATTTCTAAAACAACAAAAAAGAACAAGTGTTGAAATTAAGAAGGTGGAGGCTCTTTCCCCTAGCAGCGGGAGCGGAAAAGGGGAGGAGTATAACAAAAAGGAAGGACATTACGGCACGGATTAAACGAAATGGAAAAGACGACGGCAAAAACAATGGAGAAACGGAACGGGACAATGACAGTAACGACGGACAAAGTTATGGCGGGTGAAAGATCGGCTGGAATCGAGAAGGAAAGGACGGAGGCAGCGGAGAGGAGTGAGGTGAGGAAGACGAGAGAAGACGGTGGAGGGAGAAAAGGAGCGTTAATAGCGGAGACGGTAGCAGCGGCGGGAGCATCCGCAAGTGCGGCGAGAGATGGAGCGAGACGGGACGCAGCAGATATAAGGAGCGGAGAGAGAGAAAAGACGACGGGGGACGAGATAAGAAAAGAGCTAGTGGTGAATGTGAAGATGGACGGTGAAGAGAAAATAGGTATGTTACAACTGTTGAGAGCAGTGGAAAATACGTGTGGAAGAGTGGTGGGTTGCAGGACTAAATATGATGGAAAATGGGAGCTGACAATGGGGAATGCGCGGGCAGAGAAAGACTGTTGGATGGATTTAAAATCAACAATACAAGGATAATTGCATCAGAAGTGATCAAGAATACAAAAATTGTTTCGTTTTTAAATTTGCCCATTTATACAACAGATGAACAAATCTTCGATAAATTAGAACAGTGGGGGGTAGAGCCGGTGTCACCGATCAAACGAAGGAAATGGGCAGGGATGGACATTTATGACGGGACACGGTTTTTAAAAGTAAAGTTTAATGCACAGGTGACATCCTTGCCATATTCAACGAAGTTTGAAACGGTGGAGGGCATGGAGTATTTTAGGGTATTACATGACAACCAGGAAAAAGTATGTCGGCTTTGTTTACAAGCGGGACATATAGTTAGAGAATGCCCTGACTTTCGTTGTTTCCGGTGCGGGATGACGGGGCATTATGCACGGGAATGTACGGACAAAGGAGCGGAAATAATTAATAAGGAGCAAGAGACGGATAACGAAACGGGATTGGAGGATAAGGAGGAAACGGTGGAAGAAGGAGAGCAGAAGGAGGCATCGGAAGAGAGAATGGAGGAGATGGAGGACAGCGGCAGCAGTGGAGAGGAGGAAGAGGAGGATAACGGTAATCAAGCGGGGTGGTCGACGGACGTCTCGGAGGTGAAACAGAGAGGACGGATCTCCACACCGCAGTGGGAGGAAAGCGGAGGTTCAACAAGCAGAGTGAGGAGTAGAAGTGAGAGGAGGATGGAGAGGATCGACAGCTCAGGGTCCCTGCCGTGTGGGCAGATGGAGCGGGACAAGAATGCGGAGGAGATGGAGGAAAACAGTAGGTGGGTGAAAAGAACGGAGGGGGGAGAGAGCCCCACGCAGGTGTCGTTGAGACGATTAAGGGCTAAGAAGAAAGCAAAAAATAAAAAGTGAATAAGATCATGTATAAACAGACTAAATATGCACCACAATCTTGTAGTTTTAGGAGTTTTTTTTCCCCCTGTGTTTTTTTTTTGATGATGTTCTCTTTCATTTCTTTAAATGTCAATGGGCTAAGAGACACAGCCAAGTTTGAAAAAGTCATGAACCTCTGTGATAGTAATGTGTTGTGTCTACAAGAAACTCATTGGGACAAAAACTTTGAAGAGAGGTGTATGAAAATATGGCAAGGCCAATATTTTTCAAGTTTTGGTTCAGGTATTGCGAGGGGGGTTAGCATTATTTTAAGAAATTGTGTTGATTGTGGTGCTATTTGTGTCAGTAAAGATGCAGAGGGACGGTGGATAAAAATCAGATTCACTGTAGATAAAAAACAATGGACGATCATGAATGTATATGCACCGAATGATGAGGTGGAAAGGACACAGTTCATAAGAACCATAACACAGACAGGAAAAGATTGTGACATCATAATGGGAGATTTTAATCTCAAGCAAAGTACAATGGATGTCAATGAAAACTGCAAGTGGAGACAAGATATGTCCAGGACAGTGTTGCAAAATCTGATGAATGTGAATAACTTATGTGACTTATGGAGACATCAGCACCCAAAAGGAAGAGACTATACAAGGGTGCAGAATCATTTGGGACTGATAAAACGCAGTAGAATTGATTTGGTTTTGGTAAAAAAAATGATGGTGGGAATGTTTAATACTGTGCGCTTTAATTTGAATTTTTTGAGTGATCATGCTTTTGTTTGGGTGGGGGTGGAATCAAAGGGAGAGGAAAAGGGGGGGGGTGTATGGCATCTTAATGCAAATTTATTGACAAATAGAGAGTATGTTGTGTCAATTAAGAACTTAATTCGTTCTGAGTTTTCAGAAACTGTTAATGGGGAAGATATTTTAGAGAGGTGGGAAAATGTAAAAAAGGAAATAAAAAAAAAAAGTATAAATTATGCCAAGAGAATGGCGAATAAATCAAAAAGAAAAGAATATTTGTTAAAAAGACAGATTGAATTATTAAAAACTCAACATCCAGTGGATGAGTTAGGTCTCTGGAAAACTCAAAAAGAATTAAAAGAAATGGAAAGGGTGAAGTGTGAAGGTGCAATTATAAGAAGTAAAGCACAATATGCTTGTCACACCGTGGTGAGGTTGTCTTGTCTTGGGTTTGTTTTGTCCTGTCATTTCCTGTTTTATTTTGAAAAATAATTCTCCTCTCGTTTCAGGTCACTTGCCCTTCCTCATGTGTCTCAGTCTGATTGCCCTAAGTGTTTCCACCTGTTCCCTATTTCCCTCCATGTGTTTAAATAGTCTGTGTTCCCCTTGTCTTGTGCCAGAGTGTCTTCGTCCTTGTCCTGCACCAGAGCCTTGATCCATGTTCACAGCCATCGCCATAGTAATCCGTATTCTCCTCGTGACGAGTGATTTTTTGTTTGTAAATTTTCCAATAGCTAAAGTTCATAGCCCTTTGTTTTTCCTCATTAACGAGTGATTTTTTGTTTGTTAATTCTTTCCATAGTTTAGAGTTCTAGTCCTTTGTTTTTCCTCATTAACGAGTGTTTTTTTTGTTTGTTAATTCTTTCCATAGTTTAGAGTTCTAGTCCTTTTGGTTTTTCCTCTTTAAGAGTGAATTTTTGTTTGTTAATTATTTCCATAGTTTAGATTTCTAGTCCTTTTGATTTTTCCTCGCTAAGAGTGATTTTTTGTTTGTTTGTTCTTCCATAGATTTGATTCATAGTCCTTCGGTTTTCCTCCATTCGGAGTGTTCTGTGTTTCTCGATTTGTTTCTTTTGATTAGAGTTTTTTCCTCCTCCTGGAGAGGTTTTGTTTCTCAGTTTTCAGAGTTAGTGTCTAGGATTTTATAGCCATTTGTTTATCACTCTGTCTGAGTTCTCAGGAGAATTCAATAAAAGCATCTTGTTATTTGTGAGAAATATTAAAATGTATGTTGCATTATTAAGAGAGTGTTGTTTATTATTTGTTTATTATTTGTTTATTAATTGTTCTTTAGTATTATGATGATTACTGTTGCTATGCGTTGGGGGGGCGCTAGGGTGAGACTCAAGGCAGTCACGCACACATAGGGAGACACCAGAAGAACAGGATGACAGGTGACCGCCTCAGATGTTTAAAGTAAGAAACAACTCCTAACAGGGTGAAGAGGCGGTTACAGGAAAAGGGAGAGTAGGTTTTTTCTCTAGGTGAGGACAGCTCAGATGAAGGAGGCACTGTGCCAAGAGGCTGGGACCAGCCTGTGCACCAACGAAGGGAGAGCTGAGTCTAAACCATGGTTTCTCCCCAACCTTTTCACCAATCAGATAGTTACAAAAATACATACAAAACTCTGTGTAACTGCTAAGATAGACACTCTTCTCTGGGACGTTGGCCACAGCTAACTGCTTGCAGACTGTGGTTTTCAGATCAGAGGAGATCCATGTACATGCTGATTTTGATTCTTTAATAGCAAATAAATATTTGTTTAAATGGATAACTTTGAGTGGAGAACTCTTATTGCAAATAAACGAATGCGCTGACAAAATTGGTGACCCCGACGTGATTTGCAAGAAGAGAAATTGGACTCAGGCCACGACTGAAGATTTTCAGCAGGACCTGACCGGAGCCCTGGACTCCTAGTCACTCACGAGAGCGCTCATAAAACAAGGTAAGCAGAAGCCTGTTGTCTTAAGAACCAAAATTCTGTACATTGGCTACATCTAAATTACTGTGAGTACATAGGAGGTAAGGTGGCTTACGGGACAAAGTGAATAAAGTTAAAAGATACTTGTCATTGTATTGTGTAATATTAGAGAATCAAAATTAAAAAAAAAAAAAAAAAGAGATGAAGTAAATGAATGAAAGATAAGATAAGATACGTGAAACTGCACCTACAACCTTAAGTTGGGAGGATAGCAATTGGAGTAAAGATATTAGACATCACTGTTGACTCACGGCCTAAGATTGTGATCAGTGGATGTAAAAGTTTGGAACACATCGGATCTCTGTAATACCTGAGATGTGGCTAGTGGAATAATATGAAGTAAAGACTGGAGGAAGACTAAACTCTCTGGTTCGTGAATGGTACCTGGAGCCAGCTGACCGGTCCATGCTAGTCTGAAAAGTACCACTAAGAACTCACATCTGTAGACGTGCAGTGTCTAGTCTGTTACATTGTCAGGAAGAGATAGGTGTGTGTGTGTCTCCTAATGAGCTCGACGGCAGAGGCACAAGCTCAGGGGAGACCACGAAATTAAAAAGTAAAAAGTAAAAATTGTATGGGGAAATTCCTGTAAAAAGCGGACGGACGTGTATTGTTTGGAGCAAAATAGTGTGTGAAAACGCTAACGGAGTGCTCAAATAGTTACATAGTCTTAGGAGACGTTGGGAATTCACATACACGTTGGCAGTGAATAAGAGGCCTTTTTAGAAGTGTGATGCATGCAATGTATGTTTGAATGGTGAAGGGGGGTACTGATCAGCAGTGTCTTGGTGGAATAAAAACAAGCAGTGGAAACCTTGCGGTGTTAACGCAAACTGCTTGTGCTGTGGAAACCTAACGGTGATAACGGAAGCAGCATTCCATCAATTGGGTCAGTTGCTCGGGTGAACTCCATACAAACTGGCTGGCTGTTGAGGGGAATTGAGAGCCTGGGGGAGAGGGAATTGTGAGAGGTCATTGACATGGGCAAGGAGGGAGACTGTAACACTCCATAGCTTCAACATTTGTTGTGACATATTAACTGCTGAAAAACTGTCTAGAACTGTAAGAGAGTTAAAGGACCCCTAGAACAGAATAAGTGTGAAAAGATATAAAACATAGTTGAAAAAAAAAAAAAAATAGTATCTACAGTAACATATGTAAAAATGAATTTAGGAGAATTAAAGGCACAAGTTCTGAGCGAACTAGAAACTAAAGCCACGGAAAAGGATAAAAAACAGACTATAAAAGAAGCTACCAAGATATGGAAAAAATGGGAAAAACAAGGTCTCCTCCTCAGCGACCCTGAAGTTGCATGTCCATCTCCCCAAACAATACTATGTATCATCACAGCAGCCTCTGCAGAACACAGAAGAGCAGTAGCAGATTGGGAGGCAGCTGGAAAACATTCCTGGGGCCCTACCTATGCCAGAATGAAGAAAAAAAAAGAGAAAGAAGTAACAACCACAGCATTGTGTGAGATCCTCACCACCATGGGAAAGCAACAACAAAGGTCAAAGAAAGATAAGCGAGGGGAGGCAGGAAGGGAGAAGACGGCAGTCATGACTCCCACCACACACACACCAGAAGAGGAAAACAAAAAGGGTCAGAGCCAGGTTACGACACCCTCCCTGTATCCAGCCCTACCTGTCGAGCCTCCCCCATACCACGATGCTTCAATGAAAGAACAGACTAAAGAAAAAAACATCCAAGCACCTCTATTACAGGTTAAGTCAGGAGTTCTGGACGTAGAAATGCCAACTGATGAAAATAACCAGAGTTTAAAAAAAGAGATGGCCGCCATGACAGGAAGAATAGTGAGTGTAATGAGGATTATGAATGAAAGAATGGGAGAGTTAGAGAGCTCACTCTCCACTAACCTTGCTGATAACGCATCCTCAGCTGCCTCCAATACCTCATGCAGGTCAGAGAGAGACATTGGCCCTCCCCCCCTAGTGGCTGAAATGGGGGCAGCCAGAAGTCAATACACAGCTGACGATGAAGAAGAAACTACTGAGGATGAAGAGGAGGAGAGACAGGAACCATGGTCACTACAGGGCCCTGACCCGAATGGCAGGAGGAGTGTGAATCTGCAGCCAGTAGCAGGCGTAATTACTGGACAGTTTAACGGACATCTTGAACCCAGAAGAAACCCTTCATCTACCCATCACATGCAGCTCCGGTCCCATGTCAGCAATAAAGGTGAGTCAAAGGAACCTCCTGCTGGGGTGGGCAGTTATCCATTAAGGGTAACGACTACTGGAGCCCCGGCCTACGTCCCTTTCGCACACCGGGACATGGAAGGCTTATTGGCCAAGCTACCACCATTAGGAAGAGGAGCATCTGACTGGATCACTACTTTAGAAAGCCAAACCATGGGAGAGACACTGTGTGTAGGAGACTTGAGAGCCCTCCTAGGGAAAATCGAAGGGAAAGAAGTGGCGAAGAAAATACTAAAAGAAGGGGGCGTGACAAGTGAAATACCTGATAACACTTCTCTGAATGCTGTCAGAAACCGAGTGTGGAACGCCATGAGAAGAGAATATCCTACAGAAAGAAATGTGGACAGCGTGGGAGAAGTTAAAATGAAAAAGGATGAAGACATGTTGGATTATCTAAAGAGAGCAGCGGAATTGTGGGCCAAACACACGGGGGCTAGACATGATTCCAGCGACTCAATGCAGGCTCTGTGGCGAATGCAGTGCATAAGAGGCCTCCCCGAAGAAGTCCAGAAAGCATTGAAAGAAGTGGTGGGACTTCAGAAGCTCCCATATAAATTGTGGGTTGAACATTTAGATCACCACCACCGCAGACATGAAGACAGACTGGGGCAAGAGGAGGAAAATACAAGAAAACTATCCCAACGACTGTTAAAACAGCAAGTGTCGAAAAGCGATGAAGAAGTCAACAAAGCTAAAGCTAAGACAAGACAAATGTTAGCCGGAGCGCCACCAATGGACGACAACTGGAAGCAGGAACTGCAAAAAATTGTTAAAGAAGCCTTGGACTCCCGGCAGATCTCCGCACCACCTCCAGCTCCCCAAACAACCCCACAGACCCCTCATTACTTCCAGCATGCACCGCAATGGGGAGGCCCAGGGAGAGGAAGAGGAAGAGGAGGAATATGGACAGATGTATGTTACACCTGTGGACAAAGAGGGCACTGGGCCTCTGCTTGTCCCTCACAAGGAGGACAACCACGACAACACCACAACCAATACCAACAAAGGGGAGGACGAGGAGGTCACTACAGAGAAAGAGGAGGACCTAAACTTCCGTTTCCAGCACAAATGCCTGCTCAGGCCTGGGAGCCAGAACAGGAGTATTGACGGGACCCAGAGACGAAATCAGGCCAGTTCTATACAAATCTGACAGAACCAATGGTGGCCTGCGAAATTAACGGCAAAACTCACTATCTGCTGGCTGACACAGGGGCAACTTACTCTTGTCTAAACTCTCCGTATCCACTCTCACATCGGAGCCTTGCCGTCATAGGAGTCTCAGGGAAACCACAAAACCAAACATTCACTGTACCATTGGCAGTGACACATGAAGAACAGGTATTAACACACCAATTTCTTTATGCCCCAGACTGCCCTGTCAACCTACTCGGCAGAGACCTACTGGGAAAATTGAGAATGACCATCTACTGTGGCCCTGATGGACTGCACCTCTCCACTACATCATCCCAATGCATCAATCAAGGACCCTATTCCAGAGTATTATACATGACACCTCCCCCTGAACCTAAAGAACCCTTTACCAGAGTATACTGGATGAAACTGCTCCCCACAGGTCCTGACACTCCCCACATCCAATATCTGTACATGCAGTGGAAACCATGGTTACAGACCTTACACCCCTACAAAGCCCCACAGGATGAACTCCACTGCACCCTGAACTATCTGACACAACCAGATGAGTTATATGATGAAGCCTGGCAGGAAGAAATGGAGAGTCACACTCAGACACTCAAATTCACCTCCATTTTTGCAGGAAAAGAAGGTGTAGCTGCCTTTTGTGAGCTCACTAGAGACCAAGAGGGTTGGTATGCTCTACACGGAGACTCAAGCCCCCATGTCACACTGGCTGTCGGCAGTGACTATGAGGCTAGATCTCTTGGACCTATGGTAAAAAGAGCACTGACACTCTCATGGGAATCGACTGCTGCCCCACGAGTCTGGAAGGCCAAAGAAGAAGACATGTGGTGTATTGCCGCACCCATAACAGACAAAACAATCTCGGAGAATAAAGATTTGCCCCGCTTCCATGGCAGGGAAAAAACAGACCATCCTGATACTCCCCGGATCTTAGGAGAGGTTCCACCACAGATCTGGACTTCTTCATCTCAAGATGTTGGCTTGGTAAACACACCCCCTATCCACATCACCCTGAGGCCGGGACAAAGACCTGTCTGGAGACCTCAATATCGCCTGAAAAAAGAACAACAAGACGGGATAGCAGATACCATCACGGGGCTATTACAAGCAGGAGTGATCATCCCCTACAGGTCCACATGGAACACTCCTATACTTCCGGTGACAAAGGGAGAGGGTAAAGGATGGAGGATGGTACAAGATTTCAGACCTGTAAATGATGCAACTATCCCAGAAGCATTGCCAGTTCCAGACCCATATCTAGCCCTACAGAATATCGGGCCCCAGCATCAGTATTTCACCGTGGTGGATCTTGCTAATGCCTTCTTCTGTCTACCTTTGGCAGAAGACTCTCAGGAGTATTTTGGGTTCACCTATAAAGACCAGACCTACACATACACCAGGCTGCCACAGGGTTATCGTGACAGTCCCGGTCTGTTCAACCATGCTCTCAGAACTCACCTCAAACCCTTAACCCTGCCTGCAGATGTCACCCTTATCCAATATGTGGACGACATTCTGATTGCTGCTCCATCGGCTGAGGCATGTCTGACAGCTACCCATGCACTGTTGAAATTGTTGGCAGCGAACGGCTACAAAGTCAAAAAAGAAAAACTACAAGTGTGTAGACGACTGGTCATCTTCCTGGGATGGGAAATCTCACACTCCTCGCATACTCTCACTGCTTCCCAGAAATCTGCCATCCTCTCACATAACAAGCCGCGGACGGTACAACAGATGTTGGCTTTCCTGGGGCTAACGGGATACAGCAGAAACCATGTCCCTTGCTATGTTGACCTCACACAACCTCTGAGAGACATAGTAGCAGAGGCAGGAAATCGCAACCTAACTGCCGAACTGCTATGGACACAAGCCGCCGAAGAAGCCTTCACACTCACCAAACAGGCACTGGCCCAGGCGACTGCTCTGTCCTCCCCAGATTACACCAAAACTTTTAATCTGGATGTTTCTGAAAAAGCTGGGGTGGTAAATGCAGTGCTTTTTCAGAAAAAGGAGGGAGAGAGAAGAGTGCTGATGTACCACAGCTCAAAACTGGACAATATGGAAGTAGGACAAGCAGGATGCACCAGATACTTAGCAGCTCTAGCAAAAGCTATCACCAAAACAAGTCACCTGGTAATGTGCCACGAGCTGAAGATAAACACAGACCATGGAGTAGTAGCTTTCTTGGGATCAAGCGCATTCACTTTCTCAGCAGCAAGAAAAACAAAAATCTCAGAGACCCTACTACAACCCCACATCACATACCACACAGAGGGGGTAAACATGGCAAAAGGACTAAATGCTGAGGATGGACAGCCTCACAACTGTGCTGAAAAAGCAGAAAAAGAAGTGAAACTCAGACCAGACCTGGAAACAGAGCCACTACAGAACCCAGACATGATCCTGTTCACAGACGGCTGTTGTTACAAAGGAGAAAATGGAAATGTTGCCTCATATGCGGTGGTTGAGCAGCAGCCATACACCAGAAAATACACCACGAAAGAACAAGGAATCATCCCACAGCCGGCATCTGCGCAACTAGCAGAAATAATCGCACTAACAAAGGCCCTCAAACTGGCTGAAGGAAAAAAGGTAAACATCTACACAGACTCAGCCTATGGCTATGGAGCTGTGCATGTAGATGGACCACAATGGATAAGGAGGAATTTTCTGACCACCGCCAACACTCCAGTGAAACACAGGATGCAATTAGAAGAATTGGTGCACTCCATATCACTACCAGCAGAAGTGGCAGTGATGAAGTGTAAAGGACACCAGAAATTGGATAACGACATAGCCGAAGGAAATGATGCCGCAGACAAAGCTGCTAAAGAAGCCGGAGGCTACACACCCAGGCAAATGGTGATCACAGACTCCTCTCCATTACCTGTTCTAACGGAAGAAGATATCATCAAGATACAAGAACAAGCCGGAGCATATGAACAGAGTGAATGGGCAAGAAAAGGAGCTGTACAAAGGAATGGATTGTGGAGGTCACATGATGGACGACTGGTAGCTCCAGCAAAACTCTGCCACCTACTACTGAAGCAAGCCCATGGACCAGCCCACGAAAGTAAACAAAGGACACAGAAGAACATTGAAGCATGTTGGTGGCACCCTCACATGACCGCCCTAGTGGACAATTACATCACAGACTGCACCACATGTAATGAACATAACCCCAAGCAAGCCTACAGGTGCCCCCTAGGGAAGTTCCCTGTGCCAGAAGCACCATTCCAGGACATCACCATAGATTTCACGGACATGGGAGCAGAAAACAGAACAAAAGGATACAGATACCTGCTGGTAATGGTGGACCGATTTACCAAGTGGGTAGAGGCCATTCCCTGCAAGAATGAGTCTGCACAGACTGTGGTAAAGTGGCTGAAGAATGAACTCATCCCTAGGTACGGGGTTCCCAAGAGCATTCGCTCAGACAATGGCTCACACTTTAGCAACAAAGAACTAGCTGAAGTAGAAAAAGCATTAGGCATAACACACAGGTTTGGAGCAGTGTACCACCCTGCATCACAAGGGTTAGTAGAAAGAGCTAACCAAACGCTAAAACGAAAAATAGCAAAAATATGCTACGGCACTAAGCTCACGTGGGTGGACGCACTCCCTCTAGCGCTAATGTCAATGAGGACCTCCCCAGGTTCAAAAACACATCTAACACCACATGAGTTGCTGACGGGCAGGCCAATGCCTGGACCACCCCGAGAGGGAGGTCATATGCCCTCTCTGGATGTGTGGCAGGTGAGCTGTGATGAGTACATGACTGCACTGACTAATCTCATTCGAGTTTTGTCTAAACAGGTACAGCTGGCCGGACCCGAAGCAACTCCAGCGGAGACTCCAGCAATAAAGGTAGGAGATTGGGTGCGTGTGAAAGTCCACAAAAGAAAGTGGCTGGATCCCAGGTGGACAGGACCCTATGAAGTTACTGAAGTAACTTCCCATGCGGTCCAGGTAAAAGGTAAAGCTGGAGCTAATTGGCACCACCTGACACATTGTGCACCTGGATCTCCACCCTCACGCACTTTGGCGGAGGTTAGAACTGATTTGGCTGAACTAGGTGAGGGTTCAAAGGAGATAGACTGAAAAAAAAAAAAAAAAAAAAAAAAAGACAAGACCCTCATCAACACCATGGTTGAATTAAACAGACGACCATGGCACCCCTTTAGGCACCCAGGCTGGTGTGGGCTAAGGGGAACATTGTGTGTGTTTTTGTTCATATCATTAATCATAGTACTCCCCATTATATTGTGGGAGGTTAATAATAATCACACCACTAATACTACTGACAGCATTGCAGCAAAACAGGATGGCTCTGGACATGTTGTTAGCTGAAAAAGGAGGAGTTTGCAAGATGTTTGGAGAGTATTGCTGCACGTACATACCCAACAACACTGCGCTAGATGGGAGTATCACAAAGGCCTTAGCAGGCCTCACCTCCCTGTCTCTTGAGCTAGCAGAAAACTCTGGGGTAGATGACCCATTTGGAGGATGGTTTGACAGCTATTTTGGAAAATATAAAGCTTTGATTATGTCTCTGGTTGTTTCTATTGGGTGTTTCTTGGCAATTTTAGTTTGTTGTGGCTGTTGTTGCATTCCATGCCTTAGAACTTTAATTAACCGACTGATCACCACCGCTCTCTCAAAAGAGAAGGATCCTCCTCCTTATCAGATGCCCTTATTGAGCAAAGAAATGGAGTCAGATGATGAAGATGAGGGAGATGAGGAGGTGGCTTCTGAAATCTGGATCCCAGGGTGGGCTGATGTCAGTCCTAGGAGAGATTCTGATCCTGAAGAAGATGAGAGGGCTAGTGAAGGAGAATAGTACAGTTCATTGAGTGCTCTACCTACAGGGAAAGAGGGTTACATGATTCCAGGTCACAACGGATGACCTGTACAAGGAGAAGACAAGACTAGGTATTGTAGCCTGTGACTGTTGCTTACTACTGATGGAGGTTTACACCTTAAAAGGTGTAAAAGGAGGGATTTGTGAGAAATATTAAAATGTATGTTGCATTATTAAGAGAGTGTTGTTTATTATTTGTTTATTATTTGTTTATTAATTGTTCTTTAGTATTATGATGATTACTGTTGCTATGCGTTGGGGGGGCGCTAGGGTGAGACTCAAGGCAGTCACGCACACATAGGGAGACACCAGAAGAACAGGATGACAGGTGACCGCCTCAGATGTTTAAAGTAAGAAACAACTCCTAACAGGGTGAAGAGGCGGTTACAGGAAAAGGGAGAGTAGGTTTTTTCTCTAGGTGAGGACAGCTCAGATGAAGGAGGCACTGTGCCAAGAGGCTGGGACCAGCCTGTGCACCAACGAAGGGAGAGCTGAGTCTAAACCATGGTTTCTCCCCAACCTTTTCACCAATCAGATAGTTACAAAAATACATACAAAACTCTGTGTAACTGCTAAGATAGACACTCTTCTCTGGGACGTTGGCCACAGCTAACTGCTTGCAGACTGTGGTTTTCAGATCAGAGGAGATCCATGTACATGCTGATTTTGATTCTTTAATAGCAAATAAATATTTGTTTAAATGGATAACTTTGAGTGGAGAACTCTTATTGCAAATAAACGAATGCGCTGACATATTCTAAATCTCTGCATCTGAGTCCTGCTTTGAGTCTCGGCCTGACAGTACACTCTGGCCAGAATGGACTCAGCAGAGACTGACCAGATAACGGCCGCGCTTCGCGCTCAGGAGACCCGACTCTCCCGCCAGGAGGAATTTCAGATGGCTATCGTCACGCAGTTGGGTCAACTATCATCCCAAGTGCAGGATCTGCTTGGACACCTACAGCAGACCCACAACCCACCAAGTGCGCCGGAGCCTCCAGTCACGGCGGTTGCTCCGGTTCAGGCGGTACCCATTGCCGGAGCAGGGATCAGGCTGGCACCCCCGGAACGCTTTTCTGGGGAACCAGGATTTTGTAAGGCATTTCTCATTGACTGTTCCATTCATTTTGAACATTCCCCCCTTGCATTTACCACAGATCGGTCGAAGATTGCTTTCATGGTGTCTCACCTTACTGGAAGAGCGAGAGCATGGGCCACAGCGGAGTGGGGGCGTGATTCTCCACTTTGCCACTCACTTCCAGAGTTTCAAGCCGCTCTTCAGAAGACCTTTGATCCGGTGTCAACGGACAGAGAGAAAGCTAGGGAATTGAGTGGGTTGAGGCAGGGTAACAACTCAGCATGCGACTACGCCATCCGCTTCCGCACCCTGGCAACGGAGAGCGGATGGAACTCCACAGCCCTCTATGATGTTTTCCTGAAAGGACTGTCGGCTCCCATACGGGAGCTACTGGTGCCCCTGGACCTGCCTGCGGACCTGGATTCCCTCATCGCCCTAGCCATCCGGACAGATAACCGGATCCAAGAACTTCATCAGCATCGAAAGGGCCGACCATCGTCGGAGAGGTACCGGCAACCGCTGGTTCTGGGTGGGCAGGAAGCCCGAGGTCCGACTCTCGAACATCCTCATCCCTTACCCACGGCAGGAGAGGCTGAACCCATGCAGTTGGGCCGGACCCAGCTCACCCCGGCGGAACGACAACGTCGTCTCAAGGAGGGGCTTTGCTTCTACTGCGGGGAATCTGGACATCTGGTGGTCGCCTGCCCAGTCAAGGCAGCTCGGGGGGTGAGCCAGTTCTCAACTTCAGATTCTCGTTCACGCAGTTTGACCGCCATAAAGGTAAAACACAACACCACAGTCATGGAAATGAATGTTTTAATTGACTCAGGGGCTGATGAGAGTTTAATGGATTGGGGATTAGCCAAGAAACTGGGATTGAAGACAGAGGCTATCTCACAACCCATCCTGGCAAGGGCCTTAAATGGGAACGCACTGTTCACCATAGCATACGTCACAGAACCCATAGCCATTACCATAGATAACCACAGCGAATTAATGAACTTTTATTTATTTAACTCACCTGCACGCACCCTGGTACTGGGACATCCATGGCTCACTCGCCACAACCCCCATATAGACTGGCCTACGGGCAAGATCTTGGGATGGGGGGAACTCTGTGAGAGAGAGAGTGTCTGCAGGACAAGACTCAGGGGAAGGCTACCACTGTCATAAATTCTGTTTCTGCTCACCCTGTTACAGACTCCCAGTACCCCGATTTGACTTCGGTACCCAACTGTTACCACCACCTCAAGGAGGTTTTTAATAAAGTCAAGGCCACGTCACTTCCACCTCATCGACCATATGACTGCGCCATCGACCTCATCCCCGGGTCCACTATTCCCAAGGGGCGGCTGTACTCTGTATCAGGGCCCGAACGACAGGCCATGAAGGAATACATAGAGTCATCTCTGAAGGCGGGACTCATTCGCCCGTCTTCGTCACCCGCTGGAGCGGGGTTCTTCTTTGTGGATAAGAAAGACGGGTCCTTAAGACCATGTATAGACTACAGCCCCCTCAATGACATTACTATCAAGAACCGCTACCCTTTGCCCCTCATGTCATCTGTGTTTGATCAATTACAACAGGCCAAGATATTTACAAAATTAGACCTTAGAAATGCATACCATCTGGTCAGGATCAGGGAGGGGGACGAATGGAAAACGGGGTTCAACACCCCTAGAGGTCATTATGAATATCTTGTTATGCCGTTCGGGCTCACTAATGCTCCTGCTGTGTTCCAGGCCATGATTAATGATGTGCTGAGGGACTTCCTTGACCATTTTGTGTATGTGTATCTTGATGACATTCTCATATACTCACCTGACTTGGACACTCATAGAAAACATGTAGCTACAGTACTACAGAGACTACTGAACCACAGACTTTATGTCAAAGCTGAAAAGAGCGAGTTTCACGCCGATACCATCTCCTTCCTGGGCTTCATCGTAGCCCCTGGAAGGGTGCAGATGGATCCGGCTAAAGTTAGCGCTGTGGTCAAATGGCCCACTCCTGATAGCCGCAAGAAAGTTCAGCAATTCCTTGGTTTTGCTAATTTTTACAGGCGGTTCATCAGAGGCTTCAGCGCAATAGCAGCTCCTTTGCACGCACTCACCTCTTCGAAGGTGCATTTCTCCTGGTCCCCAGAGGCAGGAGCAGCCTTCCAGAAGCTGAAGGCCCGCTTCACCACGGCGCCAATCCTCATCGTGCCGGACACACGGCGGCAATTCGTGGTCGAGGTGGATGCATCCAACGAGGGTATAGGGGCCGTCCTCTCACAGCGGTCAGAGCAGGATGGGAAGATGCATCCCTGCGCCTTCCTGTCGCGGCGACTGTCCAGAGCAGAGCGCAACTACGATGTCGGCAACCGGGAGCTGTTGGCGGTTAAGGTGGCGCTGGAGGAGTGGAGACACTGGTTGGAGGGAGCTGAGCAACCGTTCATCGTTTGGACTGACCACAAGAACCTGGAATATATACGCAGGGCCAAGAGACTCAATTCTCGCCAGGCCAGGTGGGCGCTGTTTTTTAACCGCTTTTCTTTTTCTCTTTCTTACAGGCCGGGGTCCCGAAACGTCAAGCCTGACGCCCTGTCACGTCTATACGACCCTGAGCCTGTAGCCAAAGAACCAGAGCCTATCCTCCCACTGACCTGTGTGGTTGGAGCGGTGATTTGGCAGATAGAAAAGGAGGTTAAGCAAGCTAATGGTGAGGCTCCGCCACCTAGTGGGTGCCCCGAGAATCGATTATTTGTCCCTGTCGATTTGCGCCCACAGGTGATTCATTGGGCCCACTCCTCGCTGCTTTCCTGTCATCCGGGAGTTCGGTGGACAGTGTTTGCCATCTCTCGGAGGTTCTGGTGGCCATCCATGGAATCGGAGGTCCGGGAGTACGTCGAGGCTTGTTCGGTCTGTGCGAGGAACAAGATGTCCTCCGGGTCACGTATGGGACTGCTGCAACCACTGCCCATCCCCTCCAGACCATGGGCCGACATATCGCTGGATTTCGTCACGGGGCTCCCGGTCTCTCAAGGTAACACCACAGTCCTCACTGTGGTGGACAGATTCTCTAAGATGGTCAGATTTATTGCCCTGCCTAAACTGCCTTCAGCCAAGGAAACAGCTGAAATTATGATTGACCATGTTTTCAAGATTCACGGGTTTCCCAAGGACATCGTCTCGGACCGGGGGCCCCAGTTCGTGTCACAGTTCTGGAGGGAATTTTGCCGGCTCATCGGAGCTAAGGCCAGTCTAACCTCGGGCTATCACCCGGAGGCTAACGGCCAGACCGAACGCCTTAACCAGCAGTTGGAAACCGGCCTCCGATGTCTAGTGTCCCAGAACCCCTCGACATGGAGCAAACACCTGGTCTGGGTCGAGTACGCCCACAACTCCCTGCCCACGTCTGCCACCGGTTTTTCACCCTTCAAGTGTGTTTATGGTTATGAACCGCCTGTGTTCGCTGCCCAGGAGCTTGAAGTCACGGTCCCATCTGCCCATGCCATGATCCGCCGCTGCCGACGCATCTGGGCTGCTGCACGGCAGGTGCTTATCCGTCAAGGGGACCGGACCAAGAAAGCGGCGGACCGCAAAAGGCGACCCGCACCTGTCTACCAGCCAGGTCAAAGGGTGTGGCTTTCAGCCAAGAATCTTCACCTCTGGGTACCTTCCAAGAAACTGGCACCGCGATTTGTGGGTCCCTTCCCCATTACCAAGGTCATCGGTCCTGCAGCGGTGCGGCTCCGCCTGCCTCGCTCCCTCCGTGTTCACCCCACCTTCCATGTCAGTCAGGTCAAGCCGGCCAAGGAGAGTCCCTTGGTTCCGCCCCTCCCGCCCCCTCCTCCTCCTGAGATGATAGATGGGGGTCCGGTCTACAAGGTTAAACGGCTGCTGGCTGTTCGCAACAGGGGCCGGGGCAGACAGTACCTGGTGGATTGGGAGGGGTACGGCCCGGAGGAGAGACAGTGGATCCCATCACGGTTCATTGTGGATCGTACTCTTATTGCTGACTTTGACCGCGACCATCCTGGACAGCCTGGACCGTCTGGTAGCCGGTCCTAGGAGGGGGGGTTCTGTCACACCGTGGTGAGGTTGTCTTGTCTTGGGTTTGTTTTGTCCTGTCATTTCCTGTTTTATTTTGAAAAATAATTCTCCTCTCGTTTCAGGTCACTTGCCCTTCCTCATGTGTCTCAGTCTGATTGCCCTAAGTGTTTCCACCTGTTCCCTATTTCCCTCCATGTGTTTAAATAGTCTGTGTTCCCCTTGTCTTGTGCCAGAGTGTCTTCGTCCTTGTCCTGCACCAGAGCCTTGATCCATGTTCACAGCCATCGCCATAGTAATCCGTATTCTCCTCGTGACGAGTGATTTTTTGTTTGTAAATTTTCCAATAGCTAAAGTTCATAGCCCTTTGTTTTTCCTCATTAACGAGTGATTTTTTGTTTGTTAATTCTTTCCATAGTTTAGAGTTCTAGTCCTTTTGGTTTTTCCTCTTTAAGAGTGAATTTTTGTTTGTTAATTATTTCCATAGTTTAGATTTCTAGTCCTTTTGATTTTTCCTCGCTAAGAGTGATTTTTTGTTTGTTTGTTCTTCCATAGATTTGATTCATAGTCCTTCGGTTTTCCTCCATTCGGAGTGTTCTGTGTTTCTCGATTTGTTTCTTTTGATTAGAGTTTTTTCCTCCTCCTGGAGAGGTTTTGTTTCTCAGTTTTCAGAGTTAGTGTCTAGGATTTTATAGCCATTTGTTTATCACTCTGTCTGAGTTCTCAGGAGAATTCAATAAAAGCATCTTGTTATTCTAAATCTCTGCATCTGAGTCCTGCTTTGAGTCTCGGCCTGACAATGCTGTGGAGGGAGAGAGGAATACAGCGTTCTTTTTAAACATGGAAAAGCGAAAACAGAGAAAATGTTATATAAATGAAATCAAGGATGAAAAAGGAGAGGTAAAAACATCTTTTGTAGAAATATTGGAAACTGTACAAAAATTTTATCAGAGTTTATTTAAGTCGGAAAAATCAAATCTTAAAGTTACTCAAGAGATTCTGAAATGCATGACATCAACTATATCTACGGCTGATCAATTGCTCTGTGAGCAAGAAATTAAGGATGTAGAAGTGAGTAGTGCAATTAATCAGTTGGTGGTAAATAAAAGTCCAGGTAGTGATGGGTTAACAACAAATTTCTATAAAACTTTTAGTGATGTTTTAATACCTGTGTTAGTAAATTTATATAGACAGATGGAAATAGTACAACGTATGCCTAAGTCAATGGCAGAGGGTGTAATTACTTTGATTCACAAGAAGGATGACAGGCAAGATTTAAAAAACTATCGGCCGATCACTCTTCTCAATACGGATTACAAGATCTTAATGAAAATTTTTGCCAATAGAGTCAAACAAAGCTTACATTCAATAATTGAGCCGACTCAAGCATATAGTGTACCAGGGAGAGAAGTAAGTGATATTGTGTGTTCGGTGAGAGATGTAGTTGAGTTTTTAAATATGTCAAAAACAGAAGGAATCATTGTAAAAATTGATTTCAATAAGGCTTTTGATAGAGTAGAACATGACTACTTGTTTAGTGTTTTAGAGAAAGTGGGATTTGGAAGAAGATTTTTTAGTTGGATCAGAATGATATATGCTAATGCTGTAGGGAGGGTAAAATGTAATGGAGTATTAACTGATCCTTTTCTGATACAGCGATCGGTGAGGCAGGGTTGTCCTCTCTCATCTATATTATACACCATCGGTGTGGAGCCGTTGGGGAAGTTATTAAAGAGAGATAATTTAATAAAGGGGATTAAGTTGCCGGGAGGGGATGTGTGTGTTGTCCAGCAATTTGCGGACGATACTACCTTGCTATTAGAAAATATGAGTAGTGTCCATAAAGCAATAGAGGTATTAAACATGTATGGTCAAGCCTCGGGTGCATGTGTAAATTTTGGAAAATCTGAGATTATGTTTTTTAATATGCCAGCCCCACAACAAATAGAAGTGCCTTTTAAAATAAATACTGGAAACTTGAAGTTACTGGGAATTTATATAGGTAAGGATAATATGGAAGCAAGAGATTTAGCGTGGACAGAGGTAATAAATAGGACCAGTACGGTTTTAAACTATTGGACAATGAGAAATTTAAAATTAAATGGCAAAATAATGGTATGGAATTATTTAATACTGTCTAAGTTAAATAATTTATTAGCAATAATAGATTTACCCGTGTGGGTATTAAATAAACTGAATGAAATGGTAACTGTGTTTATGTGGGGAGCAAAAGTGGGGAAAATAGCAAGGAAGACATTAATTGGGAAATATGAGGAGGGGGGGTTGAAATTGGTAGTCAGAAATATTTATATGATTCAACAAAATATGTATGGAAAAGTATGACGAAATTTTATTTGAATAGTATATACAATATAGGTGATTTTGTGCTGTTAATGCAATTGAAGCAAACGATGACAGCAGGCCTCCCAACTTTTTATAGAGAGATCCTGTCTGTTCAAGCGGAATTTATGAAGCATATTGTGTATGAGTGCAAAACAATAGAACAAGTAAGGAACATGCCCATTTTTTTAAATGAATGTGTAAAAAAAGAAGGTAAATTATTGTGTAATATGAACATGATGAAGGCAGGTTTACTGCAAATGAAAGATGTTATGTATGAATTTATACCGGGGTTTTTTTCAACTAAAGCGATTTATGATACTGTGCAAATGATAGATGAAAATGTGAGATATAAAACAATAGAGAACGATTATAAAATGATCCTGCAAAGTATCCCAACAGCTTGGTCTTTGTTAATATCCAAAAAAGTGGTAACAGTGAGGGTAAAAGAGTTACCAGATTTATTTTGCAAAAATGGAGAGAAACTAATAGGTTTTAAAGATTTCAAATGTAAGTTATTATATGGAAAATTGTTGGATAATGTAGTACAAGTACCAGCATCCCTGAAATATTGGTCAAATGTATTTCCATATTTGAATGAAAAGCAGATCTGGGGAAAGTGGCGGGTCAAAGGAAATAGCTTAGAAGCCGAGGATAATGATTTCAAGATAAGACATAATAAAATCTTTACAAATGTGATATTGCATCAGTTAAATAGAGAGATTAAAAGGGAATGTGATGTATGTGGTTTAATGCCGGAAACTCTATTGCATATGTTTGAGGTATGTACAGAGTTAAATGATTTTTTTGTGTTATTACGAAGTTGTTTATGTGAAAAATTGGGATTAATTTGGGATGAGAGAGATTCTTGGGAGGTTTTCTTGTTGTTTGGGGTATGGGAGGAAAGTAGAGTGAAAAATACAAATTTGTGTAAGTTCCTGTTAAGCCATGCCAGATGGGCCATAAGGACAAGGAGGAATTTAGCACATTTTGAAAATCAAATTCATTCAGTATGGCCTATTTTTAAGAACATTGTTTGTAAGCAGGTAAAGTTAAGATTTGTGCATGAGGCTGATAATTTTACTCAGTTCTTCTTAAAAGACAACAAGCTCATCTCTGTAGAGG
This sequence comes from Seriola aureovittata, assembly GCF_021018895.1. Classification (NCBI taxonomy): domain Eukaryota; kingdom Metazoa; phylum Chordata; class Actinopteri; order Carangiformes; family Carangidae; genus Seriola; species Seriola aureovittata. The sequence goes on from NC_079379.1 coordinate 37,467, forward strand.
AGAGAGGGAAGTTGGTGTGGCATTGGTGAAAGGGTAAGGAAATGTGAGGGGTTTAAAGGAATGAGAAAATATGATTTGAAGTTTTGTTTTTGAGCTACTTTGTTGATAAGAGTTAATTTAAAAGGGAGTTTTTTCTCTATAGTTTGTTAAGTTTTCTGTGTGGAGTAGGTAAAAGATTAAAATGAGATATACATGTATGTGTGTGAGTAAAAAAGTAAGCAATAAGTATGTAAAACAATAATTTTGAAATAAGAAATATTGTCAGAAAGAATTTCTGTAAGTAAATTACAAAATACAGATTTGTATGTTATTTTCATAGTTTTTTATTTTATTATTTTATTTATTTATTTTTTAAATATTTTTTTTATTTAGTCATGTGGGAGATTTTTTTGGGGTTTTTTGTTATGTAAATAACCAAATAATGATTGAATGAATGTCATTGATTTTCTGAGCTTGTAGCATGTATGCAAAATGTATTTTCAAACAAAATATATTTTCATAATAAAAGATAAAAAAAAAACAAAAAAAAAAAACACGCCCGATCTCGTCCGATCTCGGAAGCCAAGCAGGGTCGGGCCTGGTTAGTACTTGGATGGGAGACCGCCTGGGAATACCAGGTGCTGTAAGCTTTTTGGCATCTCTTTGCAATCAGCAGAGGACGCTGCTGCTCCTGCTTCAACAACCTGTTACTCTGCACCTGGCTGCACTTTTGGGGACGGGACAGCACAGATCACAATGTAAAGACACTTTTGTATTAAAATGTTACAAAGTTGACATGTTGAGAGCCAAAGCAACAAGCAAACGCTGAAAAGGAAAGGCTCCTGCGCTAGACATAAACACGTAGCTTCGTGCATGAAGGACATGATCGTCATGTTTAAAGAGGGTATTTGTCGCGCTCCCTCTCGCTTACAGCCATACCACTCTGAACACGCCCGATCTCGTCCGATCTCGGAAGCCAAGCAGGGTCGGGCCTGGTTAGTACTTGGATGGGAGACCGCCTGGGAATACCAGGTGCTGTAAGCTTTTTCGCATCTCTTTGCAATCAGCAGAGGACGCTGCTGCTCCTGCTTCAACAACCTGTTACTCTGCACCTGGCTGCACTTTTGGGGACGGGACAGCACAGATCACAATGTAAAGACACTTTTGTATTAAAATGTTACAAAGTTGACATGTTGAGAGCCAAAGCAACAAGCAAACGCTGAAAAGGAAAGGCTCCTGCGCTAGACATAAACACGTAGCTTCGTGCATGAAGGACATGATCGTCATGTTTAAAGAGGGTATTTGTCGCGCTCCCTCTCGCTTACGGCCATACCACTCTGAACACGCCCTTTGTTTGGTGTGTGAGGAAGCGAGTTGACTGAGCTGTAAAAAAGAGAGCAAAAAAAAGCTAATTTACGTATTCCTGAGTGTCTGAAAGTGCATCAGGCAGAGAGATTAAGGAAGTTTGCCTGCCCCCAACAGCTTTTTTTGCTGGTTTTTTTGCCTTTATACGGCAAAATATGGAGCAATTGGCAACAGACAAAGGAATGGAGCGTGGGAGGGACGGCAAACACATCAGCTGGGAGAAGGGAGAGCACATGGAGGGCGGAGAAAGTGAGAAGAACAAAGGAGAAGAGAAGGATAAGGGGAAAAGTCGAGAAACGACCAAACATTTGGTGAAGGAACGACAGAGAACAGACAAGACGGAAGAAGTTGGCCGGTGTGAAAGCAGAGAGGATTATAGAAAAGACCTAACGATGCAGGTGGAGCTGGAGGGTACGGAAGCGGTATCCATGATGGACTTATTGAAAGCAGTAAAGAAGGAGTGTGGAGAAGTGATCGGATGCAGAGTAAGAAGTGAGCGCATTTTTGAGATCACGTTGAAGAGCGAAACAGTGAAGATGAAGGTGATGGACAGTATCAGGGTGAAAGGAGCACTGGTACATGCTAGAGACATCATTAATAATGAAATGGTGGTGTCTTTTATAAAGCTACCAGTGTATCTGGAGGACAAGAACATTTTTGCGAAATTGGAGGAGTGGGGAGTAAAGCCGGTATCGGCGATTAAAAGACGTGTGTGGCCGGGGACGCAAATTGTGGACGGGACTAGGTTTTTGAAAGTCATGTTCACGAAGGAGGTGCAATCGCTCCCGTACTCCACAAAGTTCGTGACGTTGAGGGGCACAGAGTATTTCAGAGTGATCCATGACCGGCAGGTACGTGTGTGCAGACTTTGTATAAAGCCGGGTCACATCTTCAGAGAGTGCCCGGAGTTTAAATGCTTCAAGTGTGGAACAACGGGGCACTACGCGAGAGAGTGTGAGGAGTGGAGAGTGACGGTGGGAGAGGATGGAGTCGAGGATGGACAGGAGATTGGAGGAGAGGGGGGACATGGAGAGCAAATGGAGGAGCAGGCGGAGGAGAGTGTGGACAGTATGGAAGAAGAGGACGGGGACGTGGAGAAGGATGATGATGGGGAAGGAGACGAAGCAGAGAGCATGGAGAAAGTCAGAGGAGACGAGGAGGACGAGATGGAAGAGAGCGGTGGAAAAGCGGAGAGTGGTGGGAGAAAGGAAAAGAGCGATGGAGCAAAAGAATCAAGACAGAAACGATGAATTAAAGGGGACATATTATGCTCCTTTTCAACAAGTTTGAATAAGTCTCAGAGGTCCCCAAAGCATGTATTTGAATCATGTATTCGATCCTATATTTCAGCATGCCTGTAAACCCCTCTTTTTGAGCCCTGTTCAGAACAGGCTGTTTCTGTAGCTTTAAATGCAAATGAGCTGTGCCTGACCACGCCCCTCTCCGGAAGGGGATGCCGTTCGGGCTTCTGGCACCGTGCTCCAATGTTTACGGTGACCGTGACCAGCAACATGGCGTCGGTAGCGATTTGGTTCAACCACACAACTTTTTTTTTTTTTAAGTATATTTTTTTGGGCTTTTTATGCCTTTAATGGACAGCACAGTGGAGAGTGACAGGAAACGGGGAGGCAGAGAGAGGGGGAATGACATGCAGTGAAAGGCCGTCCGATGCGGGATTCGAACCTGGGCCGACTGCAGCGAGGACTGTAGCCAGGCTGCTGAAGACGTTCAAACTCTACTACTGCAGCAGGACGTTTCTGAATGGTTGGTAACCAATGTTGTGTATTTTGACATTACATTTTCAGTTTGTTGATGTTTGCTGGCACACAGTTACTAACATGTAGCTAGGTAGCTAATGCTAACTGTTACTGTCTCGTCATTACTGGAGCTCTTTTGGTAAATAAGCACTATTGTGAATAGTGTAATGTAGTTATCTGTCATGCCTCCTTAGATATACTTTTACAGTGTGAAAATGTTTGTTGTATGTGGACTGCTACAGGTGTTCAATGTCAGTACTAGTTAGATATTTTAATAGGTGCTGACAAAGTAAATAATTTTTCTCCATGTTTTGAGCAGAGATGCTCATCATGACATCTTCCTTTATGTAGTAAATTTATTTTGTGTATTACAATGAAAGCTGTAAATCAGCATAAACATGTCTGACAGCAACAGTAATCTTTGGTCAAAGACTAAACTTTGCAGTTTTCTACACTACACTGTTGTCAAGCTCCACATTATATGCAATAAGTGACATGTTATAAATTACCTCTGTTATATGCACTTGATATGTAGCCAAGCTTACTTCTTATCCACCTTAGCTCCACTGTCTGTCAGTTTGTGAATTTCATAAGCTTTATATTTTGGTGAATGTTACCATTTTTCTCTATATTTTGCATAGGTGCTCCTGTGGAAACTGTGCAACCATGCCCACAGAAGCTGAGAACATCTGCTGCTAGGAGATACCACAGGTAGCATTCTCACTGGACAAACTAATCAGTAATTTGTTTTGATTACATTACATTTATAATAAACCATAGCATTTACCATTTTGTAAAGTTCTTCTATCAGCAGATAGTGTGCATATAATATATGAATTCAGAGGAGTCATTTCTTTAGTAACAATCAAGCATTTATTTACATCAGGTGAGGGACTTATAATCAGTGATAATAAAAAAAAACTGTAGGGGGGTTTCCGGCTCCGCCGCCAAGAGGATGACAGCCTAACTTTCGAGCTCCCCGATGGTTTTGTGAAATAACCTCCAAATAATTTGATATTATCAAACCTAGTGAATAATTAGATCAACAATGGAGTTGGGGGTTAGCACCAGAAGTAGGACCGCAACGAATATGGCAGAAACGTATAGTGAAATGAGTGAAAGCAGCCGAAGTAATTCTCCGAGCCCACGTGTACTTGATGAAGACGGCCCCGAGGTTAGCCTGCGTTGCATCCTTAACGAACTCCGTGAGTTCAGAAAGGACAACAAAACACAACTCTCTGGCATCACACAGGAATTAAAAAAAACAAACGCCAGACTGGACGAAGCAGAGGGGAGGATTGATGAGACTGAGACCGTGCTGCAAGCAACATCCACGCTAATAAAGCGGCTGAGCCAGCGCCAGGCTGACCTTGAAGCTAGGCTAATAGACCAGGAGGGCCGCGCACGGAGGGATAACTTGAGGATCTACGGGATACCGGAGGATAAAGAGGGCAGCGACATGATGAGCTTTTTGGATAAACTGCTGAAAAATGCCCTGGACTTCCCCCGCGAAGGAGAGCTCGGGATTGAGCGGGCACACCGGGCACTGGGACCGAAGCCCAATGGCCCGCAGAAGCCTCGATCTATCGTGGTGAAATTTGGGAGCTACCGGATGAAAGAAGAGGTGCTTCGGAGAGCCTGGCGTAAGAAAGAAGTGTTTTGCGACAATGCCCGCTTTTATGTCGACCATGACTTTCCTTCTGAAGTGCTGAAGAAACGCGGCGAATACGCCGAAGCAAAGAGAGTCTTGAAAGAGAAACAGATCAAGTTTCAGACACCCTATCCTGCAAAGATGCGAGTATTTTACAACGACGGCACCCGTCTATACCGGGATGCTGCGGAGGCAACGAGAGACATGGTTTCACGAGGATTTTCAGTGGCTGTGGTGAAATCGTCCAGTACTCCGGACCAAGAGGAAATCGGGTTACTATCTACATGGCAGCGGGCAGCGGGGAGACGGCGCGACCGACACGGAGATCAGCCCGATGCAGCGGATGGCTGCACACAACCAAAGAGAAACCCCCGCTCCCAATATAAAGAAAAGCTCCGGGAGTTTAGGAGAGAGGTGCCCGGGGCAGGAGGGACTGGAGCCGGGCGGCTGCGCCCCACACTGAGCGTTCATTTAGGATAAGGTATATGACTTAATATATTCACGAGTCGTCCTGCAATATCATTTTGACTAATTAAGGGTCGGGACTTGTTAGTTGGCGAACAATCCAAGTTCTGCTTTATTATGTGGCCACAATTAAGGGCCCCACCGCGGCTGCGACGTGGGATCTTCCCTTACGAGGGCTTTGACTTTACAAAGTCCCACAAGGCTCCTTTGAGACGAGCCTCAACTACGGAGACAACTGTTCCATTTTTGTTCTGGTGGCGTGTTGATAAAGACTGTTTTAATTTGTTCCTACTATGTTTGTTTTTTGGGAGAGATGTTTATAGTGTACAAATCCAATGCCAGCAGAGATACTGGGAGAGAGTGGGTTTAACTGACGTAGTAAATTATGAATAAGCAAATCCTTAAGGTAGTCTCATTTAATGTGAATGGGATACTAAACCCGGCAAAGAGAAGTAAAATACTGTCAAAAATGAGAAAAGAAAGTGCTCAGGTTGTACTCTTGCAAGAGACACATCTCACTGCATCAGAACACGAGAAACTTAAAAGAATGGGATTTTCAAAGGTATATCATTCATCTTACAGATCAGGGCATAGAAGAGGTGTAGCAATTTTGATCTCACAAAAAGTATCATTTGAACACATCTCAGAGATATCAGACAAAGAAGGGAGGTATATTATGGTCACAGGGAAAATCGATGACAAGGTCATAACACTAGGTAGCATCTATACACCCCCTGGAAGTGACTTTGCTTTGTATAGAAAACTTTTTGATTTGATGATTGGGGCGACTGGCACTGTCATATTCGGTGGAGATTGGAATATCCGTCTCAATCCAAAATTAGACTCATCAAAAAATTCAACGGTCACATCATTACATAAGAAAATTAACATATTAATGTCAGAATTAGGTGTACTAGATCTATGGCGAGATTTTTACCCATCGAGCCGCGATTACACTTTTTACTCATGTCCTCATGATGTGTATTCGAGGATAGATTATTTTTTTGTGCTGAAAAGAGACCGCCATAAAATACAAAATTGTGACATCGGATGTATTGATTTATCTGACCATGCACCTCTCTCTTGCACGGTACATATTGGCGACAACATGGGAAGAACATTGTGGAGATTAAATACGAGTATCCTCAACAACCCAAAATTTAAGACCCAAATGAAAGATGAAATAAAAATGTTTCTAAAAGACAACGATACAGGAGAAATCGATTCAGCTATAGTATGGGATGCGTTAAAGGCAGTTGTCAGAGGAAAGGATTATTTCATTCTGTGCTCATGAAAAAAAGGAAAAACAACTGAAACTAAAAAATCTCAATAAACAATTAAAGGACCTTGAGACACAACACAAAAGAGAACAGAAACTGACTTTGATGACAAAAATTAAAAAAATTAGAAACTAAATAAATATGCTCTACTCACAAGAAATTGAGAAAAAAATGATATTTACAAGACAGAAATACTATGAATCAGGTTCAAAATCAACTAGACTTCTGGCAAGGAAGCTACAAAAACAGCAAACAAACAGTACAATATATAAAATAAGAGACCCAGATTCCAAAATTGTTCAGTACAAACAAGATGAAATACAAAACGCATTTAGGAAATACTATAAGTTTCTATATACGCAACCACACTTAGATGATGAACAGCAAATTGGTAGATTCCTCGACTCTCTCAATTTACCTGTCTTATCAGAAGACCAAAATCAAACGTTAACAGCTGCAGTAACTGAGAAAGAGTTAAATGATGCTATCTCCAGGCTTAAAGCGAACAAGTCACCTGGTCCAGATGGCTTCCCATCAGAGTGGTATAAAGTCTTTCGACCCGATCTGATGCCAAGCCTTCTGCGTGCCTTCAATACATCAATGACGAACGCTAAAATGCCTCCATCATGGAGTGAGGCAGTGATCTCTGTTATCCCAAAGGAGGGAAAAGATAAATTGGATTGTGGGTCATACAGACCGATATCGGTGCTGAATGTGGACTATAAATTATACACAGCTATCCTTGCCAGAAGATTAGAAAAAATTCTCCCTCAGCTGATACATAATGACCAGACTGGATTTATTTCACAAAGACAAACTCACGACAATATCAGACGATCACTACACATACTAGACCATATCCAACAGAACAAAATTGAAGCCTTCTTAATTAGCCTAGATGCTGAGAAGGCCTTTGACTCAGTGAGTTGGCCTTTCCTATACAGAGTCTTGGAAAAATTCGGAATGCATAAGGATTTTGTTAACATCATCCATATGCTGTACAGTAAACCGTCAGCTCGAATAAAAATAAACGGGTACCTTTCAGACGCCATTACGTTAGAACGTGGCACTAGACAGGGCTGCCCGGCCTCACCGCTCCTCTTTGCGCTCTATATTGAGCCCCTCGCACAATGGATAAGGCAGTCCGAAAACATCAAAGGTATCCGTATTAAGGATGAAGACCACAAACTAGCTTTGTATGCCGATGACGTGCTGATTTATTTAAGTGACCCCCCTAACTCATTTTTTGAATTAATGACCCTTTTAGAGACATTCGGTAGTTACTCCGGTTACAAGTTGAATATACAAAAAACGCAAATTTTGACCTTTAATCATACAGCCTCAAAACACCTCAGAGAGAAATTTCAACTTAAATGGGACCAGTGCAATTTGAAATACCTTGAGATATACTTACCAAAAGACATTCTAACACTAGGAGAAATAAACTATGGCCCTCTTTCAACAAAAATTAAAGATGATATACACAGATGGAATTCCATCTCTTTTCTCGGTCTTAGCCACAGAATAGACTCAGTAAGGATGAACATCCTTCCACGATACCTATATTTATTCCAAGCACTCCCTGTAGAAATGCCGTTACAACAGATATCCGAATTGAATAAGGTTATTTCCAGATTTATCTAGCAAGGGAAAAAACCCAGAGTGAAATTTAAAACCCTGCAACTCTCAAGGGAGGAAGGAGGAATGGCTCTTCCAAATTTTAAAGACTATTATTTTGCAGCTCAGGCTAAACCTTTAATCAATATATGTAATCCAACATTTCATGCCAGGTGGAAAGATATTGAACTCTCAATTCAGAACGATCCCCCAATTCATGCAATGTTGGCTTACAAAAATTTGAAAAAAATCATTAATTGTTTCCAGAATCCATGGATCAAAGCTCAAATGAGAACGTGGAGCGTGATGAAAGAAGAGTATAAACTAGACCATAAATTACAAATAATCCAATGGTGTGCTTATGATCCTGACTTAAAGCCCAACACAATGGACCATGCGTTCAAACTCTGGGTGTCAAAAGGAATAACAACGTTCTACTCTTTAACAAAAAAAGGACAATTAAAGGATTTTGAAAATTTAAGGAAAGAATACTGCCTTGAAAAATCTGATTTTTATAGGTATCTCCAAATACGTAACCATTTTGAACATAATATTAAAAACAAAACAGACTTGAGTGATCCCATATTGAAGATACTTATCGGTGCCTATCAAGAAGACTCAAGTAGAGGTATTATCTCCAGATTGTATAAAGGCCTTAGGACAAAAAAAGCCCACTCTACTGAATACATTAGAAAGAGATGGGAGGAGGAGGGTAATCTCTCAATTACAAGTGAAGATTGTCTCGAAACATGTAAATTTCAATGGAAGTGCACAAATTCTTACACATGGCGGAAGTTTGGGTGGAAATGCCTGATACGATTCTTCATTACACCAAAACAGAAAGGATATATTGGAGAGAGTAATACCGAGTGTTGGAGACGGTGTGGGCTTCAGGGAGCTAACCACTGGCACGTTTTCTGGGAATGCCCAGGGATACAACCCTTTTGGAAAGAGCTTCACAAGGTACTGAAAAATATATTCAATGCTGATATGACTTTTGAGTTTTCTACGCTATATCTAGGAAGGGCCGACTTCCTTGTGAGACGGTCAGATGAATACCTATTTGGTGTTTTGATAACTGCTGCTAAAAAAGCGCTCACAAGGCGATGGCTGCTCCCTGAGTCCCCCACAGTTCAGGAGTGGATAGACATAGTGAATGATATTTATATCATGGAAAAGATCACATTCTGTCATATGTATTTGTTGAACATTGGACAAAGTGGGTTGAATATGTGAAACCTTTACGCCCAGAGTTTGTGGAGGTATTAGATAAATGAACCCTGTTCTGTTGTCTCTCCTCTCTCACCCCTTTTTTTTTTTTTTTCTTTTTCTTTTCTCTCTTTTAATGGCTGAAGATTGACACTGATATATACTGTCCCATCAATATTTTGATATCATTCTCCACTCCCCCCCATCCACCTCTCCCCTGCCATACATTGAGAACTGCTTCCGCCTCCCCCATACTGAAGACTACCGATACCCCCCCCTCCACCACCACCGCCACCTAACTAAGTATCATGTTGGTCACTTCTCTCCTGTAAAGACACTATGGACATGTATGTGCACACTTTCTCTCCCAACTGTGTTTTTGTTTTATTTTTTATTTTTGTTTTTTGTTTGTTTTTTGTTTTTATTACTAAATTGTACTTAAAATGTAAAAGTGGGTGGCGGAGGAAAATGGTATTACCTTTGCCCTTGTGATATGTACTGCCATTCCTAAATAAAGAATATAAAAAAAAAAAAAAAAAAAAAAAACTGTAGGATTCACTGGATTGTAGGCAGACTCAGTGGGCGGAACACACACCTAGCCTGGGGAGTGTCACCCACCCGGGGGGAGGTGGCATCTCCCTTCTTGACGACATCAGGGGAAAATCTCCAATTCGCCCGTTTGAGCACACATTTCCTGAAAGGTGGAGAAGGCAAAAGACGGAGAGGATGGACTTTTCTCATGTTTGGGGGGTTCGTAGACATGCCAGGGACACATATTACTGATAGAAAACCATGGAAAAGTGCATTTTGCATAATATGTCCCCTTTAAAAGACTTTTGAATACTTATGTATTATCAACCTTTTACATGTGTTAGTCAATTCCAATAGTTTAGTAAATAATAATAATCATAGTAGTGGCCACAGTGGTCAGTCCAGTTACCCAGGAATTTTGTGTGGAAGAGTTACAGGAATGTGTCATAATATTATTATTATTAATAATATTAAAATGTTTAAATGACATGTTACCAGAAAATATTTGTATAATGTTTTTAAAGCATGCTATGCTACTCTAAAATAATATTCTGTGAATATTAAAGAAACTTTCCATTGAAAACGTTTTAAGAATGTTGAGGCATAATGTTCAAGCAATATCATCACTCAACATTCTAAGAAGGTTGTCACCAAACATTTTTAGGATGTTTTTAGAGAATGTTATCCTGGAACATTCTGGGAACTAAAAAAAAACTACCCGCTGAAAACGTTTTAAGGAACGTTTGGGCATAATGTTCTAACACTGTTGTCACTAAACATTCTAAGAAGGTTGTCACCAAACATTTTTAGGATGTTTTTAAAGAACGTTATCCTAGAACGTTGTAGGAACAAAAAAAAAACTTCCCGCTGAAAACATTATTAAAACATTACATGTAACATTCACAGAACGTTTTTAGAACAAAAAATTTCTAGCTGGGCCCAGCTAGAAGGAAACGTTCCCACAACATTGGCTAACGTTACCTACAAGTTCTAATAATGTTTTAAAGAAAATGTTTCAATGTAATGTTCAAAGAACGTTGTAAGGATGTTTATCATTTCAAATAACGTTTCTATAAGGTTAAATGTTAACTAACACAACGTTTTAACTGCAATGTTCAGAGGATGTTGTTGAGGTAACAGATTATAGTTCCCACAATGTTACATGATAACAAAGAAAGAACATTCCCAAAGCAACATTCTAAAAATGTTTTCAGGATGTTATTGAGACCTGAGATGACAGAACATTTTTTATAAAACGTTCCTACAATGTGATAAGTTAACAAAAGTAGAACGTTTTCCCTGCAACATTCTGAGGATGTTTTGAGGATGTTGTTGAGGTAACAGATTATAAAATGTTCTTTTATAAGACATTCCCACAATGTTACATGATAACAAAGAAAGAACATTTTCATTCCGAAATTGTTTTAGGATGTTATTGAGGCCTGAGATGAGAGAACATTTTTCATAAAACTGATGGTGAAAATGACGCTGAGCCCGGGGAAAGTCTACAAGAGCCATCAGAGGAAGATGATCCTGATCCTGATCCTCCTCCAATGACCAACTACCCGCAGCGACACAGGCACCGTCCCCAGATGCTGACCTACAACACCTTGGGTGAGCCGACGTGGGTGGGAGCGGGTGCTGAGAGTCTACACGTCATGAGTATGTCCCCAGCCTGCAGCCCACCGGTCATGTGGCGACCGTGGGCATCACTAGACATTGGAGTAACGGGTTGAACTCACATTACACGAACATTACTCTAGCTCAGAGAAAATGGACTCTGAAAAGTAGAATAGTGAAATTCTATGGAATGTGAAGAAGAGACAATTCCAGGAGAAACATATTGAACTGATACTGTACAAACGAAGAGACTGGTAACAGACTAAGAGAACTGAGGCCGATATGAGTTCTGTTACATTTGAGAATTGACCTGATTGGGGTCCAGAGTACAGTAACTGATGTTTATTGGTATGGGCCGAAATGGGTCAGATACTTTGATAAATGGGTACTAATTGAATTGAATGTCAAGTGCCACTTTTAAATAAGTAATACCATGTTTTCAGTGAAAAAAAAAAAAAAAAATTCAATGTGTGAAAAGGTACACTTTGGGTATCTGAAATGTCTGGAGACATTTATTATTGGGGGGGGGGAGTGTGGTATACAGAGCCATCAGTGGGTTAACATACTTACATTATTATTGTTATTGTTTGCATGTTTGACATGGTTTCCGTTTGGTACAGCTCAGGTTCAGAGTGTGGTTAAAATTGTCTGTGTTTTATGGTAAGAAAAGGTTTGTTTATTGTTTGAAAAATGTATATGAATGTAGCAGTATGTGTCTAACTCCGACCAGCAGGATGAGCGCGTTCGCTACACTGCGTGTGTTCAGGGACACGGGAAGTCTCGCGTGAACACGTTCCGAGAACGAGAGCACACACTTGAGTCCGAAATCACTGTGCGTGTGTGTGGCGAACGGTGATAACAAAGTATATGTTTGCTCTTTACAGGTAAGAAAGGAAAGAGTTAGAATTGTATAAGTGAGGGGTGAATATGTTGTGTCGTAGTTTATGGTCCCGGTTCCGTTATATGTGGTATTGTTTATAAACGTTAATTGGTCAGCGAAAGTAACGTACCGAAAACGGCTGTTGGGACTGGTTGCTTAGTTACCGCAAGCGAGTGGGAGGATGGAGAGTAGAACTAGGAGCCGGTCTAAAGAGCTCGAACTGCTCGTGTCTAGTTCATAAATAAATACATAAATAACTTAAAATAGATACATGGTTGATTTGATTAATTTGACAATGTTTGGTATACATGATTAGCTGACTGTGTATTCGAAAAACAAGTTGATATTGAATGTACATGATGAAAATGGTCCGGATTAGCCATACAACGGACGTGATTTACCGTTTGGATGTTAGTGTAAATGCTCATCATTTTCTGTGTTCAAATCGAAACGTTCCGAGAAGGAGAGCACACACTTGAGTCCGAAATCACTGTGCGTGTGTGTGTGGCGAACGGTGATAATAAACTATATGTTTGCTCTTTACAGAAGTAAATAAAAGACTTCAAATTAAATGTGTAGTGGAGGGCAGATTCACTCTGCACCACGCTACATTATTACTAGGCCCGTCGTTCTTGTTTCGTTTAACGTTAGAACTTAATGTTAGCTAAAGTAACATGTCCTTCAGCCGTTATTAGCATTATCAGTTCATTGATGTGAACTGTAAATTAGCCTGGGAAATGCTTAGCGGGCGAAAAGGATTAGTTCAGGGTGATGTGTTTTACTTACTAGCTAGGGGGGTTTTACGGGTCTTACAAAAATATTTTTTCAAACTGAAGACTTGAAAAGCTATTCAGTTTCCATTTTGCCATTTTTTTTTTTCAGTTTGTTGTTTGGCCCTGGCAGGATTTAGGGGCAGTGTTGTGTTGTAGCCCTCTTATGATAGCACATGATAGACCACAATGCTTCACACAATGTTTCTCAACACAGTATGCCTTGCTAAGTTCTTGTAGTCAAAAAGGGCCATAGGACAATTGCTCAACTGTATTGTTGTATTTTAGATGATTCCTGCACACCAGCATATGTGAGGGCCATTTTTATGAGGCTGGATAAGATCGAACAATCTCTGGAGACCATTCAGTCCATTTTAACCAAAGGCATGAGGTCTGATGATCATGAGATTGAAGAGCTCACCAGGCCACTCAAGACTCCAGCAGAACTTGAAGAGGCTTCTGAAAAGCTTAAGGACACAGCTCACAGAAAGAAAGTGGTATGTGAAAATAGGATGTTGCTGTATTAGTTTGTGTGTGTGTGCCTGTGCAAAACAGCCCCTTCATAGTGAATACAGTGACAGTAACATTCAAAAATGTATGTGGATCTAATATTTAAAGGGGACATATTATGCTCCTTTTCAACAAGTTTGAATAAGTATCAGAGGTCCCCAAAGCATGTATTTGAAGCTTTTTGCTAAAAAATCCACTCCGATCCTATATTTCAGCATGCCTGTAAACCCCTGTTTTTCAGCCCTGTTCAGAACAGGCTGTTTCTATGTCTGTAGCTTTAAATGCAAATGAGCTGTGCCTGACCACGCCCCTCTCCGGAAGGGGATGCCGTTCGGGCTTCTGGCACCGTGCTCTAATGTTTACGGTGACCGTGACCGGCAACCTGGCGTCGGTAGCGATTTGGTTCAACCACACGACTTTTATCCAGAATCTGACCCAGAGGGGGAGGCTGCTGAAGAAGTTCAAACTCTACAACTGCAGCAGGACGTTTCTGAATGGTTGGTAACCAATTTTGTGTATTTTGACATTACATTTTCAGTTTGTTGATGAGAGCTGGCACACAGTTACTAACATGTAGCTAATGCTAACTGTTACTGTCTCGCCATTACTGGAGCTCTTTTGGTAAATAAGCACTATTGTGAATTGTGTAGTTATCTGTCATGCCTCCTGATATACTTTTACAGTCTGAAAATCTTTGTTGTATGTGGACTGCTACAGGTGTTCAATGTCAGTACTAGTCAGATATATTAATAGGTGCTGACAAAGTAAATCATTTTTCTCCATGTTTTGAGCAGAGATGCTCATCATGACATCTTCCTTTATGTAGTAAATTTATTTTGTGTATTACAGTAAAAGCTGTAAATCAGCATAAACATGTCTGACAGCAACAGTAATCTTTAGTCAAAGACTAAACTGGGCAGTTTTCTACACTACAGTGTTGTCAAGCTCCACATTATATGCAATAAGTGACATGTTATAAATTACCTCGGTTATATCTGTTATATATTTTGGATAGGTGCTCCTGTGGAAACTGTGCAACCATGCCCACAGAAGCTGAGAATATCTGCTGCTAGGAGATACCACAGGTAACATTCTCACTAGACAAACTAATCATTAATTTGTTTTGATTACATTACATTTATAATAAACCATAGAATGTCCCATTTGCAATTCACTGTAGGTTACCAGACGGCTATGGGAGATCGAGGAAGATTTACCATGTACAGTCGGCCGTCCTGGGTTGGAGCCGCTCTGCCTCATTGTGTACTCCCTCCAGAATGCCTGCAACATGTACCGCACTGACTACGGTCCTTTACAGTTGAGAGGAATACACCAGTATGTTTTGCTTCTTTGTAAAAACATAGTTTCAATCTAAATAAAAGATGTTAGGCAGTCTTGTTTTACTTCAGTGCACATAATTTTACAATGGTAATAACACACCACAAATAGAGTAACACACACTCAAATAAATTAGTTTAGCTGCTCTTTGATTTGTAAAGTTCTTCTATCAGCAGATAGTGTGCATATAATATATGAATTCAGAGGAGTCATTTCTTTAGTAACAATCAAGCATTTATTTACATCAAATGAGGCAGTTATAATCAGTGATAATAAAAAAAAAAACTGTAGGATTCACCGGATCCATATAAAAAATTGTGAGACACAACATAGATATATGTTTGCAAGACTAAATGCCCTGTCCAGTTGTTTTAGTCAGTACAGGTATCTAGCCTATAGGAGCTTTGTGAGCTGGTGCTGGGGCTTCCTTGGTTGCAGAATCTGGGTCGTCATTCTAGCCTGCGTGGTCCTACACATCCATGCCGTGTTTCCTGACGCCACAGGCCGGTACGTGGGCTTTAGACTGGCCCATGATAGAACCGGGACACATAGCTGGATATGACCTCCTCCTTCTCAGGCTGCTCGAACTGTGCAGTGAGGTCCTATGGGATGGGGATGGCCAAAGCAGCTTCTGTGTATGGTCCCAGGTCACAAAGACTTTTTCAAATATGAGGTCCACCACATTCCCTGTTTGATAAAACAAAAAAGATTATTTTTTTTACATTTTTCACTTTTTTTTTTTTTTTTTACAAAACAATGATTGAAAGTCTGTTTCTAACTACCTCCTGATATTTTCTTTACTGTATTTTGTTGTTGATGGAACTGTCATAACATTATATGTGCAATATTTAATACAATGTGTACAAAACATTTTTTGGTTGAAAAATAAAATAATATAACACTTATAGAATGTCAGTGTCAGCGCATTCGTTTATTTGCAATAAGAGTTCTCCACTCAAAGTTATCCATTTAAAAGAATATTTATTTGCTATTAAAGAATCAAAATCAGCATGTACATGGATCTCCTCTGATCTGAAAACCACAGTCTGCAAGCAGTTAGCTGTGGCCAACGTCCCAGAGAAGAGTGTCTATCTTAGCAGTTACACAGAGTTTTGTATGTATTTTTGTAACTATCTGATTGGTGAAAAGGTTGGGGAGAAACCATGGTTTAGACTCAGCTCTCCCTTCGTTGGTGCACAGGCTGGTCCCAGCCTCTTGGCACAGTGCCTCCTTCATCTGAGCTGTCCTCACCTAGAGAAAAAAACCTACTCTCCCTTTTCCTGTAACCGCCTCTTCACCATGTTAGGAGTTGTTTCTTACTTTAAGCATCTGAGGCGGTCACCTGTCATCCTGTTCTTCTGGTGTCTCCCTATGTGTGCGTGACTGCCTTGAGTTTCACCCTAGCGCCCCCCAACGCATAGCAACAGTAATCATCATAATACTAAAGAACAAATAATAAACAACACTCTCTTAATAATGCAACATACATTTTAATATTTCTCACAAATCCCTCCTTTTACACCTTTTAAGGTGTAAACCTCCATCAGTAGTAAGCAACAGTCACAGGCTACAATACCTAGTCTTGTCTTCTCCTTGTACAGGTCATCCGTTGTGACCTGGAATCATGTAACCCTCTTTCCCTGTAGGTAGAGCACTCAATGAACTGTACTATTCTCCTTCACTAGCCCTCTCATCTTCTTCAGGATCAGAATCTCTCCTAGGACTGACATCAGCCCACCCTGGGATCCAGATTTCAGAAGCCACCTCCTCATCTTCATCATCTGACTCCATTTCTTTGCTCAATAAGGGCATCTGATAAGGAGGAGGATCCTTCTCTTTTGAGAGAGCGGTGGTGATCAGTCGGTTAATTAAAGTTCTAAGGCATGGAATGCAACAACAGCCACAACAAACTAAAATTGCCAAGAAACACCCAATAGAAACAACCAGAGACATAATCAAAGCTTTATATTTTCCAAAATAGCTGTCAAACCATCCTCCAAATGGGTCATCTACCCCAGAGTTTTCTGCTAGCTCAAGAGACAGGGAGGTGAGGCCTGCTAAGGCCTTTGTGATACTCCCATCTAACGCAGTGTTGTTGGGTATGTACGTGCAGCAATACTCTCCAAACATCTTGCAAACTCCTCCTTTTTCAGCTAACAACATGTCCAGAGCCATCCTGTTTTGCTGCAATGCTGTCAGTAGTATTAGTGGTGTGATTATTATTAACCTCCCACAATATAATGGGGAGTACTATGATTAATGATATGAACAAAAACACACACAATGTTCCCCTTAGCCCACACCAGCCTGGGTGCCTAAAGGGGTGCCATGGTCGTCTGTTTAATTCAAGCATGGTGTTGGTGAGGGTCTTGTCTTTTTTTTTTTTTTTCAGTCTATCTCCTTTGAACCCTCACCTAGTTCAGCCAAATCAGTTCTAACCTCCGCCAAAGTGCGTGAGGGTGGAGATCCAGGTGCACAATGTGTCAGGTGGTGCCAATTAGCTCCAGCTTTACCTTTTACCTGGACCGCGTGGGAAGTTACTTCAGTAACTTCATAGGGTCCTGTCCACCTGGGATCCAGCCACTTTCTTTTGTGGACTTTCACACGCACCCAATCTCCTACCTTTATTGCTGGAGTCTCCGCTGGAGTTGCTTCGGGTCCGGCCAGCTGTACCTGTTTAGACAAAACTCGAATAAGATTAGTCAGTGCAGTCATGTACTCATCACAGCTCACCTGCCACACATCCAGAGAGGGCATATGACCTCCCTCTCGGGGTGGTCCAGGCATTGGCCTGCCCGTCAGCAACTCATGTGGTATTAGATGTGTTTTTGAACCTGGGGAGGTCCTCATTGACATAAGCGCTAGAGGGAGTGCGTCCACCCACGTGAGCTTAGTGCCGTAGCATATTTTTGCTATTTTTCGTTTTAGCGTTTGGTTAGCTCTTTCTACTAACCCTTGTGATGCAGGGTGGTACACTGCTCCAAACCTGTGTGTTATGCCTAATGCTTTTTCTACTTCAGCTAGTTCTTTGTTGCTAAAGTGTGAGCCATTGTCTGAGCGAATGCTCTTGGGAACCCCGTACCTAGGGATGAGTTCATTCTTCAGCCACTTTACCACAGTCTGTGCAGACTCATTCTTGCAGGGAATGGCCTCTACCCACTTGGTAAATCGGTCCACCATTACCAGCAGGTATCTGTATCCTTTTGTTCTGTTTTCTGCTCCCATGTCCGTGAAATCTATAGTGATGTCCTGGAATGGTGCTTCTGGCACAGGGAACTTCCCTAGGGGGCACCTGTAGGCTTGCTTGGGGTTATGTTCATTACATGTGGTGCAGTCTGTGATGTAATTGTCCACTAGGGCGGTCATGTGAGGGTGCCACCAACATGCTTCAATGTTCTTCTGTGTCCTTTGTTTACTTTCGTGGGCTGGTCCATGGGCTTGCTTCAGTAGTAGGTGGCAGAGTTTTGCTGGAGCCACCAGTCGTCCATCATGTGACCTCCACAATCCATTCCTTTGTATAGCTCCTTTTCTTGCCCATTCACTCTGTTCATATGCTCCGGCTTGTTCTTGTATCTTGATGATATCTTCTTCCGTTAGAACAGGTAATGGAGAGGAGTCTGTGATCACCATTTGCCTGGGTGTGTAGCCTCCGGCTTCTTTAGCAGCTTTGTCTGCGGCATCATTTCCTTCGGCTATGTCGTTATCCAATTTCTGGTGTCCTTTACACCTCATCACTGCCACTTCTGCTGGTAGTGATATGGAGTGCACCAATTCTTTTAATTGCATCCTGTGTTTCACTGGAGTGTTGGCGGTGGTCAGAAAATTCCTCCTTATCCATTGTGGTCCATCTACATGCACAGCTCCATAGCCATAGGCTGAGTCTGTGTAGATGTTTACCTTTTTTCCTTCAGCCAGTTTGAGGGCCTTTGTTAGTGCGATTATTTCTGCTAGTTGCGCAGATGCCGGCTGTGGGATGATTCCTTGTTCTTTCGTGGTGTACTTTCTGGTGTATGGCTGCTGCTCAACCACCGCATAGGAGGCAACATTTCCATTTTCTCCTTTGTAACAACAGCCGTCTGTGAACAGGATCATGTCTGGGTTCTGTAGTGGCTCTGTTTACAGGTCTGGTCTGAGTTTCACTTCTTTTCCTGCTTTTTCAGCATAGTTGTGAGGCTGTCCATCCTCAGCATTTAGTCCTTTTGCCATGTTTACCCCCTCTGTGTGGTATGTGATGTGGGGTTGTAGTAGGGTCCCTGAGATTTTTGTTTTTCTTGATTTTCTTCGCCACTTCTTTCCCTTCGATTTTCCCTAGGAGGGCTCTCAAGTCTCCTACACACAGTGTCTCTCCCATGGTTTGGCTTTCTAAAGTAGTTATCCAGTCAGATGTTCCTCTTCCTAATGGTGGTAGCTTGGCCAGTAAGCCTTCCATGTCCCGGTGTGCGAAAGGGACGTAGGCCGGGGCTCCAGTAGTCGTTACCCTTAATGGATAACTGCCCACCCCAGTAGGAAGTTCCTTTGACTCACCTTTATTTCTGACATGGGACCGGAGCTGCATGTGATGGGTAGATGAAGGGTTTCTTCTGGGTTCAAGATGTCCGTTAAACTGTCCAGTAATTACGCCTGCTACTGGCTGCAGGTTCACACTCCTCCTGCCATTCGGGTCAGGGCCCTGTAGTGACCATGGTTCCTGTCTCTCCTCCTCTTCATCCTCAGTAGTTTCTTCTTCATCGTCAGCTGTGTATTGACTTCTGGCTGCCCCCATTTCAGCCACTAGGGGGGGAGGGCCAATGTCTCTCTCTGACCTGCATGAGGTATTGGTGGCAGCTGAGGATGCGTTATCAGCAAGGTTAGTGGAGAGTGAGCTCTCTAACTCTCCCATTCTCTCATTCATAATCCTCATTACACTCACTATTCTTCCTGTCATGGCGGCCATCTCTTTTTTTAAACTCTGGTTATTTTCATCAGTTGGCATTTCTACGTCCAAAACTCCTGACTTAACCTGTAATAGAGGTGCTTGGATGGTTTTTTCTTTAGTCTGTTCTTTCATTGAAGCATCGTGGTATGGGGGAGGCTCGACAGGTATGGCTGGATACAGGGAGGGTGTCGTAACCTGGCTCTGACCCTTTTTGTTTTCCTCTTCTGGTGTGTGTGTGGTGTGAGTCATGACTGCCGTCTTCTCCCTTCCTGCCTCCCCTCGCTTATCTTTCTTTGACCTTCGTTGTTGCTTTCCCATGGTGGTGAGGATCTCACACAATGCTGTGGTTGTTACTTCTTTCTCTCTTTTTTTCTTCATCCTGGCATAGGTAGGGCCCCAGGAATGTTTTCCAGCTGCCTCCCAATCTGCTACTGCTCTTCTGTGTTCTGCAGAGGCTGCTGTGATGATACATAGTATTGTTTGGGGAGATGGACATGCAGCTTCAGGGTTGCTGAGGAGGAGACCTTGTTTTTCCCATTTTTCCCATATCTTGGTGGCTTCTTTTATAGTCTGTTTTTTTATCCTTTTCCGTGGCTTTAGTTTCTAGTTCGCTCAGAACTTGTGCCTTTAATTCTCCTAAATTCATTTTTACATATGTTACTGTAGATACTATTTTTTATTCCGCTTTTTTTTTTTTTTTTCCAACTATGTTTTATATCTTTTCACACTTATTCTGTTCTAGGGGTCCTTTAACTCTCTTACAGTTCTAGACAGTTTTTCAGCAGTTAATATGTCACAACAAATGTGGAAGCTATGGAGTGTTACTGTCTCCCTCCTTGCCCATGTCAATGACCTCTCACAATTCCCTCTCCCCCAGGCTCTCAATTCCCCTCAACAGCCAGCCAGTTTGTATGGAGTTCACCCGAGCAACTGACCCAATTGATGGAATGCTGCTTCCGTCATCACCGTTAGGTTTCCACAGCACAAGCAGTTTGCGTTAACACCGCAAGGTTTCCACTGCTTGTTTTTATTCCACCAAGACACTGCTGATCAGTACTCCCCTTCACCATTCAAACATACATTGCATGCATCACACTTCTAAAAAGGCCTCTTATTCACTGCCAACGTGTATGTGAATTCCCAACGTCTCCTAAGACTATGTAACTATTTGAGCACTCCGTTAGCGTTTTCACACACTATTTTGCTCCAAACAATACACGTCCGTCCGCTTTTTACAGGAATTTCCCCATACAATTTTTACTTTTTACTTTTTAATTTCGTGGTCTTCCCTGAGCTTGTGCCTCTGCCGTCGAGCTCATTAGGAGACACACACACACCTATCTCTTCCTGACAATGTAACAGACTAGACACTGCACGTCTACAGATGTGAGTTCTTAGTGGTACTTTTCAGACTAGCATGGACCGGTCAGCTGGCTCCAGGTACCATTCACGAACCAGAGAGTTTAGTCTTCCTCCAGTCTTTACTTCATATTATTCCACTAGCCACATCTCAGGTATTACAGAGATCCGATGTGTTCCAAACTTTTACATCCACTGATCACAATCTTAGGCCGTGAGTCAACAGTGATGTCTAATATCTTTACTCCAATTGCTATCCTCCCAACTTAAGGTTGTAGGTGCAGTTTCACGTATCTTATCTTATCTTTCATTCATTTACTTCATCTCTTTTTTTTTTTTTTCTTTAATTTTGATTCTCTAATATTACACAATACAATGACATTTATCTTTTAACTTTATTCACTTTGTCCCGTAAGCCACCTTACCTCCTATGTACTCACAGTAATTTAGATGTAGCCAATGTACAGAATTTTGGTTCTTAAGACAACAGGCTTCTGCTTACCTTGTTTTATGAGAGCTCTCGTGAGTGACTAGGAGGTCCAGGGCTCCGGTCAGGTCCCGCTGAAAATCTTCAGTCGTGGCCTGAGTCCAATTTCTCTTCTTGCAAATCACGTCAGGGTCACCAATTTTGTCAGCGCATTCGTTTATTTGCAATAAGAGTTCTCCACTCAAAGTTATCCATTTAAAAGAATATTTATTTGCTATTAAAGAATCAAAATCAGCATGTACATGGATCTCCTCTGATCTGAAAACCACAGTCTGCAAGCAGTTAGCTGTGGCCAACGTCCCAGAGAAGAGTGTCTATCTTAGCAGTTACACAGAGTTTTGTATGTATTTTTGTAACTATCTGATTGGTGAAAAGGTTGGGGAGAAACCATGGTTTAGACTCAGCTCTCCCTTCGTTGGTGCACAGGCTGGTCCCAGCCTCTTGGCACAGTGCCTCCTTCATCTGAGCTGTCCTCACCTAGAGAAAAAAACCTACTCTCCCTTTTCCTGTAACCGCCTCTTCACCATGTTAGGAGTTGTTTCTTACTTTAAGCATCTGAGGCGGTCACCTGTCATCCTGTTCTTCTGGTGTCTCCCTATGTGTGCGTGACTGCCTTGAGTTTCACCCTAGCGCCCCCCAACGCATAGCAACAGTAATCATCATAATACTAAAGAACAAATAATAAACAACACTCTCTTAATAATGCAACATACATTTTAATATTTCTCACATCAGCCCAGTCTTAATTGGTTTAGCTCTGCATTCTCCCTTCATGGCTTTTGGAAATTGGACCTTGAACAGTGGTTCACCTTCTTTTGTTTGGGCTTGTGGTCGGTCAGCATTTTCATTGTAGTACATGGCAGCCAGGTGACAGATGATGACAGAAACCTTAGCCTACACACTCTCACAAGTTGTAAGTAACCACAGCTTCATTTACCTGCACATTATTCCAAGACTAATAAATGACTGTTAGGTTTATCAAAAGTAGATGCACTTCAGATGGCTACAGACCTGTACTTCTGATGTGAGGCTGAAGACTCTTCAAGGATAACTGTGTGCCTGCAGTGGGTCAGTCTGGCATGCAACACCCCTTGTTGCAGGAAGCTGTATAGATGGCCTGAACAGAGGAAACAGAGGTTACACCAACATCTCCTCAAATGTGTAGTTATGGCAACAGCTGCAAACAGTGCAAGAATGATAACAGATGCTCTCAATTATGTGTAAACTGGGTTGTCGATAGCTTGTAAATGCTGCAAATAGCTCACTATATGTGCAAGATGCAAAAAATGTGTATTATAGACTATCCCCTTGGACATATCCCCTTAACTTAGCGCTTATCTAGATATTCCCTACAGGCACTGTATCTGTAAACATGATATACACGTTAAAATGGCCGTTATAAGGCATGACTCTCAATAATAACTTTCACAGCACTAATAAACAAGCCCGGACACCTATGCTAATCACTACGAGCTTATTTTTAGTCCGAATTTTACCGGCTTGACTTTACAGACAGCTAAAACGCCTTTAAAGTATAATACATTTATCAGGGTGGCTCTAATCAATGTCACACGGCGATACCAAGCAGAAGAATTGCATACAATCTGTACCCGGCTATACCCGGCTCCGTGTCGACGACGCTAAACGTTAGCCACGTTAGCTGCCATGCTAACAACACACGCAACAGGCTCTCGTGAACAAACAGTAAAGCAACATAAAATGGTAAAACTTACAGCTCCGAAGTTCAAAGTTGGGTCACGGCCAGTCGGTACTGATCCAAGCTTTATCTTGAGACTTGTAGCAAATCCTGCATTGTCCTGGCCCTCGTTGAGAAAGCAGTCCGAGGTGAAATGGTTAGCACACACGTACAACACTTTCGGAGTTGGAACGGGAACATTTCCATCAAAAATAAAATTAATCCACTGGGTCTTCAGATCCTTGGGCGTAGGGGTTAAAAAAAGAGTTCTGTGTTGGTTTGTGCAGCCAACAACAAAGCAACTACTGTGTTTCGCTCGTACCTTCGACATTGTTCTACCGAAAGCCAGTGTTCGCGAGGGAAGTAACGATACCGTCTGTAACACGGACTCAGAGGGCGGAACACACACATAGCTCGGGGAGGGTCACCCACCCGAGGGAGGGGCATCGCCCTTCTTGACGTCACCAGGGGCGAATCTCCAATCCGCTCGTTTGAGCACACATTTCTTGAAAGGTGGAGAAAGCAAAAGAACGAGAGGATGGACTTTTCTCATGTTTTGGGGGTCCGTAGACACGCCAGGGACACATACTACCGATAGAAAACCATGGAAAGGTGCATTTTGCATAATAGGTCCCCTTTAAGTACTTATTAAGTTGTCCTGCACCACTCTGCTTTTCAATGAATAATTACTTTAATAAACCAATAGCCCAAACCAAATGATAATCCAAAAGTTCACCGTATTTAACACCGGAGCTCAGAGCTTGGAGCAGAAACACAGTCGCTCTAACAAACCGACCTAACAAAAGGAACACTGAGGGAACAGAAAATCACTATAGGTAATATGAGCCTTATCCTATAAGATAATTTTTTGCATTGTTTCCCTTTTCAGGTTGATTATCTGTCTCTCCTGGGAGGTGCTACACCTGGTGACTCAGTGAGAAGAATGATGCTCACCATTGGAACCAATGTCCTTTGGGCCAAATACAGTTTGAAGGGTCGCAAGGGGAAAAACAAATTCCAGGACCTGGCTATATATCCAGTCATAGTTCGTGAGTTTGTTTTTTTAATGTTTCTACAGATCTCACTGCAATCTTTTGAGACCCAACAAAGACCTTTTCACTGTTAATATTTGTAATTTTGATGGCTCTATATGACTGACTGACATCAGTGAGAATAGTGCCTATTTATAGATAATTATTCGAACTGTTTGACACTTTCTCAGATCCCTTACATGAAAAGACAAAAGTGCACACGCCAAAACATATAAAGCCCTATTTTCATGTGCCTTGGTACACATCTCTTTGTCTTTCTTTTTCTTTAGAGGCCTGTCGCAAGAACCACCCCAACGTGCTCCAGAAGACGATTGAAATGTGTGTAGCAGACACACTGAAATATGCTCCCCACAGAGTGACTCAGGTCAGTGTTAAGCATTTGTTCAAAAAAGATGTTAAATCTGACGCCATCACGTTTTCCTTTTGGGAAAAAAAAAAAAAAAACAGACATGTAATTTGTGATAAGCTGTGAGCAGATATTGCATGTTTTGCGTCGAGGTGGCATGTTTGAGTTATTATGCACAGCGGGATGGCTTATTGTCAGTCGGCTTACATTTGGGCTAGTATTGTATGAATTCTAGAAATTATTCAGATTTTAATAAATATTTTTGTCATAATGCAGGTGGATAATACAGACAGAACATCTGTGACTGGGGAAAGTCAATCGTTGCTTCACATGAACGCAGCAGCACCTGAGGGGAGCCGAAGCTCTTCACTGTTGTCAGAGTCAGCAGACTCTGACTAAATGTGTTGTAAAAAAAATATACACCATTATAAATAAGTTCAAGTTTTAATTTGTACCCTAAAAATTTTTGTTTATGGTTGACTGTACAATGTTTGGTACAATTTAAGTGTTTAATGTTTTTTTATTAATAAAAAAAGTAAATCTGTTAAAAGACTTTTGAAAACTTATGTATTATCAACCTTTTACATGTGTTAGTCAATTCCAATAGTTTAGTAAATAATAATAATCATACTAGTGGCCACAGCTGTGGTCAGTCCAGTTACCCAGGAATTTTGTGTGGAAGAGTAACAGGAATGTGTCATAACATTATTATTATTAATAATATTAAAATGTTTTAATGACATGTTATTTTAATAATGTTGAAAACATTATTAGAACATTACATGTAACATTCACAGAACATTTTTAGCACAAAAAAATTCTAGGTGGGTACTTCCCTCGCGAACACTGGCTTTCGGTAGAACAATGTCGAAGGTACGAGCGAAACACAGTAGTTGCTTTGTTGTTGACTGCACAAACCAACACAGAAGTCTTTTTTTAATCCCTACGCCCGAGGATCTGAAGACCCAGTGGATTAATTTTCCTTTTGATGTAAATGTACCCGCTCCAACTCCGAAAGTGTTGTACGTGTGTGCTAACCATTTCACCTCGGACCGCTTTCTCAACGAGGGCCAGTACAATGTAGGATTTGCTTCAAGTCTCAAGATAAAGCTTGGATCAGTACCGACTGGCCGTGACCCAACTTTGAACTTCGGAGCTGTAAGTTTTACCATTTTATGTTGCTTTACTGTATGTTCACGAGAGCCTGTTGCGTGTGTTGTTAGCATGGCAGCTAACGTTTAGCGTCATCGACGAGCAGCCGGGTATAGCCGGGTACAGATTGTATGCAATTCTTCTGCTTGGTATGGCCGTGTGATATTGATTAGAGCCACCCTGCTAAATGTATTATACTTTAAAGGCGTTTTAGCTGTCTTTAAAGTCAAGCCGGTAAAATTTGGACTAAAAATAGGCTCTGTAGTGATTAGCATAGGTGTCCGGGCTTGTTTATTAGTGCTGTGAAAGATATTGTAACGTGAGGGTTCGAGGAATGGTGGTTAGAATCACTCTTTATATAAAGAAACAGCAGAATGGAGACAGATACAGACAGATTCTCAAGCAGTACTTTACTGATCACACCTCTGACTCTCGTCACCACCACGTACAAAACAGTCATGTGACTTAACTAACCAATCAGAAGCTACAGTGACTTAGACTGAGGTAACTGTTAAAGAATCACATAAGCAGATTCAACAATTTATCGTTACTGTTCACCATATGTAATATTATGATTTAAATGTGTAAACATAGATATGTAAATAATTGTGTAAACTTTTTAAACAAATCTTTAGTGAATTAACTGCAATATATGAATTAACTTGAACTTCTAACTCTTACATTTCTTCCCTCTCTCACAAAAGAAACGTCCCCGTTTCACAAACCCATAGAGAAAAAAAAGTAATGCCTAAAAAGACACAGCATGACATCATTTTAGAACATAGTCCATGAGGTACTTTGGAGGTTTGACTAAATGTCTCCTGGGGCGCAGTGCAAATGCATGGCCCTGATCAGAGGGGACAGTGTTAGACTGGGGCGCCACCATATGTCCAGAAGGGGAAGCTGTCAAACACTGAGTCTGAGGAGCAGGTAACTGAGAAGTGGGGTTTTGGGGTTGCTGTTGGCAGGTCCGGGGGATCAATGAGGGAGTGCGGTCGAGTCCAGGCATGTTGCAGCTCTTTGGCGGTGCAGATGCTGAGTTCTGAAAGGGCAACGCACCTGACAATGCAGTCAAGTGAGGAAACTGAGATTGCATGGATGAGTCAGGAGGTGTGTTTTGTCCATGCTCTGGCACAGGGACATTGTAAGGTCTGAGACGATTGTAATGGACAATCTGAGACTTGTTGGACTGATCCAGGAGATAATGAATCCTGTATGTCACTCCAGGAGAATCCACATCAGATCCAAGGCACTCCAATATTTCAAAGGGGCCTTTCCAGTGAGGGGCGAGTTTCTGCTTTGATGTAGTGGGGTCATTTAACCACACAAGGTCTCCAGGAACATAGGGAATGTGTTTGACCTTTTTGTCATACTGTTGTTTCTGCTGGCTGTGGGCCAAGTCTCTGTTCCATTCCGCAGCCTCGAAGGCTGACTGAAGTCTCTGCATCAGCTGTGCAACATAGTCAGTGGGAGAACCCGGAGTGGATGAAGATGGTTTATTATTAGGTAATAACACATTAGCAGGCATTCTAGCTTCATGGCCGTGCGTGAGGAAGAATGGAGTGAAACCTGTAGTAGAGTGAGGGCTAGTATTGTAAGCCAAAGCAACTTGGTTGAGGCAGTCATCCCATTCACCCGGCTGCTGAAGAAGTGATTTGGCTAACTGATCAATGAGTGTTCTGTTGAACCTCTCAATCATACCGTCACACTGAGGGTGATATGGGCTCGTTCTTGTCTTCTGGATGCCCAGCAGGTGACACAGCTGTTTCACAAGGTCAGACTCAAATTGACGTCCTTGATCAGTGTGCAGCATCTCTGGAATGCCATGGTCGCAGATAAAGTTTTCGAGAGAGAGACATTTTGCAACTGTTGCAGAGCGCTGGTCTGGAATGGCATAGAGGTTGACATACTTCGAGAAATAATCTTGAACAACAAGCACATACCTGTTGCCGCGACTTGTGATGGGAAGCTCAAGGATGTCAGCCGCAACCTTTTGGAATGGCTCAGTAGCCACAATTGTTTGCATTGGAGCTCTCTGATGCGGTATTGGACTCCGTCGTGCATCACATGGAGTACATTGTTTACACCATATCTTGATGTCACGTGACATAAACGGCCAGTAGCACAGTAGCTGTGCGCGTTTCAGGACCTTCTCTGCTGACAGATGACCTGATATTGGATTTCCATGCAACAGCTGTAGAACAGTGTCCTTTAAGGCGTGAGGAACAACAACTTGATACAGCACTGACTGAGTAGATGGGTTGAAAACTTTACGACACAGTAAACCATTATGAAACATCAGTCT
The DNA here is from genome assembly GCF_021018895.1 of Seriola aureovittata. Classification (NCBI taxonomy): domain Eukaryota; kingdom Metazoa; phylum Chordata; class Actinopteri; order Carangiformes; family Carangidae; genus Seriola; species Seriola aureovittata. The sequence continues at coordinate 65,751 of NC_079379.1, forward strand.
GTGGTACTCTTGCCAAAGTGCTTTCTCAGCAGCCGTGCGCTTTGTCATACGCCAGTATGGTGGTTTCTGACCCTTAGCTTTCCAGCTGATGACATCCGACAGTATAGGATCTAACCGTTGTTCCTTTTGAAGGTCATCTTCCGGGAGCTGAAGCATACATGTGGAGGCGACCGACTGTGAAGCACTCTGTGTGTCTGGACCTGGAGGCTCTGGTGTGGTCCGGCTGCCAAAAACTTGTTTTGAATCTGTTTTGCAGGAAATGTGATGCACAGAACTAACCGAACAAGATGGACTCACATGAGTTGAGTGTTTCAAATCAGGTGGTGGACTGACAGGAGCAGTGCAGGTGGTGCTCTGCTCTCGTGGGCTTTTGTCAGCAGGACGACGGGACATTGCATCAGCGTTGAGGTGTCGGTGGCCATCTTTGTGAATTACAGTCCACTCAAAAGTATCCAGTTCAAGAGCCCAGCGTGCGCGGCGACCAGTTCTGTCATTGTCAATGGGTATTTTTTTGAGACCCAGAAGAGGTTTGTGGTCTGTGACAATAACAAAGGGCTGCTTGTAGAGATAATGGCGAAAATGTCTCACTGCCCAGACAATAGCCCATAGTTCTCTGTCATAGGTTGACCATTTCCTTTCTGCTTTAGTGAGAACATGGCTGGCATATGCAATCACTTTCTCCTGATGTCCCTGTTTCTGAGCTAGCACAGCACCAATAGCAGAGCCTGAAGCATCTGTGTAGAGTGTGAATGGCAATGTGAAATCAGGGAATGCTACCACTGGGGAATTTGAAAGTGCATGTTTCAGGTAAGTGAATGCATCCTGGCATTGAGAAGTCCAATGGAAAAGTGCATTCTTCTCAGTGAGTGCATGTAGTGGGACACTGTGATGTGCAAAGTTCCTGATGAACTTGCGATAATATGAACAAAGTCCAAGAAATGCCCGTATTTCTGTGGGTGAGCGTGGAATAGGCCAGTCTTGAACACTTGCTACATTTTGTGGGTCTGGCTGAATGCCACTTTTGGAAACAACATGGCCCAGAAACTGTACCTGTTCTTTGGCAAAACAGCATTTGGATGGATTCAGCTTGAGGCCAGTCGACTGGAATCTGGAGAGTATTTCTTCCAAGTGCTGGAGAAGTTCGCTGAATGAGCGGCTGTAAATAAGGACATCATCCAGATACACTAGGCAGGTTTTCCATGGGAGGCCACGAAGTACCATTTCCATTAAGCGTTGGCATGTGGCAGGAGCATTGGTAAGTCCCATTGGCATCACTTTAAAGTGATAAAGTCCATTGCCTGTTGTGAAAGCTGTCTTTTCACGGTCTTTCTCCTCCAGCTCAACTTGCCAGTAGCCATGCTGAAGATCCACTGTAGAAAACCAGGCAGAGCCAGACAGAGCATCCAGCGCATCATCGACTCTGGGGAGAGGGTGGGAATCTTTGATTGTTACAAAATTGAGCCTTCTGTAGTCAAGGCAAAACCGCCATGTGCCATTTTTCTTGCGCACCAAAACCACTGGCGCTGCCCAGGGACTGTAGCTCTCCTCAATGACATCAGATTTCAACAGATTTTCCACTTGAGTCTGTATTTCAGCTCTCTGTTCAGGTGTTACTCTGTAAGCTCTCTGTTTAATTGGCGTAGCATCACCAGTGCGAATATGATGCTTGATTATGCCTGTGCGGCCTCTATCGTCTGAATGCTTACTGAACACTGCTGAATATTTCTGAAGCACTGATTTCAAAGACTGAATTTGAGACGGTGACAGGCCTGTTTCATTTATCTGTACAGGTGGAACTAAATCACACGCAGGTAAGGTTGCACAACATGCCTCCTCCGCTGGTAGGATGTCAACCGAGGATGCAGAGTGAAACTCACCAAGGTGCTGACCTGAATGTAGCTCAATGTCCTCTCTGGAGGGGTTCAAGACTCGAACCACAGTCATGCCATTTTGAACTTCACTTAGAGAGTGTGCTATGATGATGTCACGGGCTGGGTTGGGCATGAGGACACCACAGTAGTCAGTTGGCATGGGAGAAGCAGGGGTAGCTGCAGACACACAGGCTGTGATGAGAGTTTCACTCAGAGCTGGAATCTTAGTAGGTGCAAGCACAGATACATTACAGCAGGCAGCCACTTCATAACCTTTGGGCAGGAGAGGGATTTTCATATCCCAAAGTTGCAGTACCTTGTTCTTGAGATCAAGGAGGGCATGATGTTTTGACAGAAAATCCCAGCCTAATATGATTGGCTGTAAAGATCCTCTGAGGACTTCAAATTCCTGCTGCCATACCTGTCTTCCAAGTCTGACTCCAATGGTCAGCTTGCCTAAGATGTCCAGACACTGTCCATTAACTGAACAAGCAGGCACGGAGGAAGCTGTCATGGGGCGCTTTTTCAAAGCTGGATGAGAATTGCGAAAATCTTCACTCACAATACAGACAAAGGAGCCGGAGTCAATAAGAGTGCACACTTCTATGCCTTCAACAACAGTTAAGATGTTAGAAGAAACAGAGTCATCAGGTTGTGAGTCATTGTTATCAGGTGTTACTTGTGGGTTGTCGTCCTGGGGCTGTGATGTAGCAGCTGATGTTTGCCCCTCAACAGCAGCTAATGGAAGTTTCCCTGTCGGTTGGAGTTGGAATGTGCATGCCTCTCAGGAGATTGAAAGCGAACACTGGCCCTAGTGTATGGACTTGTGTCTCTATTTCTCCGTGGAGCTGGACTAGGACTGCGTCTGTGTCTGTCATCGTCACGGTTACTGTACCTGGTGTACTGGTAAGAGGGACGTGATGGAGAGCGGTGACGGTCATGGCTGTCGTTTCCATCAGGACCTCTCTGATAACCCAAAGAGGGGGGGCAATGTTCATAGCGGGACTCCGGATCAGGGCCATAATACAGATCAGGTGAATAATAGTCTCTGGGGTGATGTCTGGTATGGTACGGTGAAGGAGAGACACTGCGTGTGCCATGTCGAGCATCACGGGAGGAAGATCTGTCAGGCTGGGAGTCTACGCGCCGAGCAAAATAACTGTGTTTTCCTCGTAACTGCTGCACTTCATGTTTCAAACTGGTCACAGTAAGAGTCAGCTGTTCAACTGCCTGCAGGAGTTTGTCATCCGCAGGTTTAGGATGAATCATAGCTACCTGATCTGGAGGTTGAGTATGTGGCGATCCTGTAGTGGTCAGCTGCAGTGCTGCACGGGCTCTCTCACAGCGGCTGGCAATGCGCAGAGCTTGCTCAAGGTCCTCAGCACCCACTTCATGAATTTTTGACTGCACTGTTGGGTCCAAGCCAGCAACAAAACGGTGAAATTTTTCACCTTCCAATGCATTGCGATCATAGTTGGGAAAGGCTTCTAGCACAAGGCGAGTGATGTCTGCACTGTATACATCTAAACTCTCACCCGGTTTGCGAGGAAGAGCATTCACATGTGTTTGAAAGAATGGCAGGGAGTACTTTGGCCCAAAAACATCTCTGAGTCTTTCTTTAACTAAATCATAGTCACTCTGGGTTACAGGAGGCAGACTGTCCCAGTACAGAAATGCAGCATCAGCCAAGCGAGTAGGGAGGACGGAGGCCATCACAGCAGTTAAATCCGAATCAGGTGAAGACATAGCCCTTACTGATACCTCAAAGCGTCGAGCCCAGCTTGTAAAGGATTCAGTCCCATCGCCTTTGAAAGTAGGTGGAAGATCAATTTTCAGGGCACCAGAAACAACATGGGGTGCTAACGAGGCAGCGCCGGAACTCCGCTGTTGCGTTGTAGAAGGTCCGGCCTCTCGCGCAGATTCACTCTCGTCCGAAGACATAGTAGAAAAATGTCGAATGCAAAAATCACAAAAAGCATGAAAATGGGAAAGAAACTGCAAAAATCCGTAATATCTCCAAGAAGGAATAGCTTACTCTTCATCCGCTGCTCTCAAGGAGTGAAAAAAAAATTCCCGGTAGCACAAAGCGACGATATCCACACGATAGGGGAATTAAGTCACCAAAAAGCACAAAACCACCAAAATAACACCACGCTGCCACCAAATGTAACGTGAGGGTTCGAGGAATGGTGGTTAGAATCACTCTTTATATAAAGAAACAGCAGAATGGAGACGGATAACTTTCTCAAGCAGTACTTTACTGATCACACCTCTGACTCTCGTCACCACCACGTACAAAACAGTCATGTGACTTAACTAACCAATCAGAAGCTACAGTGACTTAGCCTGAGGTAACTGTTAAAGAATCACATAAGCAGATTCAACAATTTATCGTTACTGTTCACCAGATGTAATATTATGATTTAAATGTGTAAACATAGATATGTAAATAATTGTGTAAACTTTTTAAACAAATCTTTAGTGAATTAACTGCAATATATGAATTAACTTGAACCTCTAACTCTTACAATATTATTGAGAGTCATGCCTTATGATGGCCGTTTTAACGTTTATATCATGTTTACAGATACAGTGCCTGTAGGGAATATCTAGATAAGCACACAGTTAAGGGGATATGTCCAAGGGTATAGTCTATAATACTTATTTTTTGCATCTTGCACATATAGTGAGCTATTTGCAGCATTTACAAGCTATTGAAAACCCAATTTACACATAATTGAGTGCATTTGTTGTTATCATTTTTGCACTGCTTGCAGCTGTTGCCATAACTACACATTTGAGGATATGTTGGTGTAACCTCTGTTTCCTCTGTTCGGGGCATCTATACAGCTTCCTGCAACAAGGGATGTTGCATGCTAGTAGGCACACAGTTATCCTTGAAGACTCTTCAGCCTCACATCAGTACAGGTCTGTAGCCATCTGAAGTGCATCTACTTTTGATAAACCTAAGAGTCATTTATCAGTCTTGGAACAATGTGCAGGTAAATGAAGCTGTGGTTACTTAGAACTTGTGAGAGTGTGTAGGCTAAGGTTTCTGTCATCATTAACATCTTTGATTTTCTCTTTACTGTACCTCCAGACTCTACCTGGCTGCCATGTACTACAATGAAAATGCTGACCGACCACAAGCCCAAACAAAAGAAGGTGAACCACTGTTCAAGGTCCAATTTCCAAAGGCCATGAAGGGAGAATGCAGAGCTAAACCAGTTAAGACTGAGCCGACATTCTATAAGTGTTATTTTATTTTTCAACCAAAAAATGTTTTGTACACATTGTATTAAATATTGCACGTATAATGTTATGACAGTTCCATCAACAACAAAATACAGTAAAGAAAATGTGAGGAGGTAGAAACAGACTTTCAGTCATTGTTTTGTAAAAAAAAAAACTTTTGTGTTTTATCAAACAGGGAATGTGGTGGACCTCATATTTGAAAAAGTCTTTGTTGACCTGGGACCATACACAGAAGCTGCTTTGGCCATCCCCATCCCATAGGACCTCACTGCACAGTTTGAGCGGCCTGAGAAGGAGTAGGTCATATCATGGAGCAGTCTAAAACCCACATACCGGCCTGTGGCGTCAGGGAACACGGCATGGATGCGTAGGACCACGCAGGCTGGAATGACGACCCAGATTCTGCAACCAAGGAAGCCCCAGCACCAGCTCACAAAGCTCCTATAGGCTAGATACCTGTACCGACTAAAACAACTGGACAGGGCATTTAGTCTTGCAAACATATCTATGTTGTGTCTCACAATTCTTTTTTATGGATACAGTGAATCTTACAGTTTTTTTATTATCACTGATTATAACTGCCTCATTTGGTGTAAATAAATGCTTGATTGTTACTAAAGAAATGACTCCTCTGAATTCATATATTATATGCACACTATCTGCTGATAGAAGAACTTTACAAATCAAAGAGCAGCTAAACTAATTTATTTGAGTGTGTGTTACTCTATTTGTGGTGTGTTATTACCATTGTAAAATTATGTGCACTGAAGTAAAACAAGACTGCCTAACATCTTTTATTTAGATTGAACTATGTTTTTACAAAGAAGCAAAACGTACTGGTGTATTCCTCTCAACCGTAAAGGACCATAGTGAGTGCGGTACATGTTGCAGGCATTCTGGAGGGAGTACACATTGAGGCAGAGCGGCTCCAACCCAGGATGGTCTACCATACATGGTAAATCTTCTGCGATCTCCCATAGCCGTCTGGTAACCTACAGTGAATTGCAAATGGTAAATTCTATGGTTTATTATAAATGTAATGTAATCAAAACAAATTACAGATTAGTTTGTCCAGTGAGAATGCTACCTGTGGTATCTCCTAGCAGCAGATATTCTCAGCTTCTGTGGGCATGGTTGCACAGTTTCCACAGGTGCACCTATCCAAAATATAGAGAAAAATGGTAACTCAAACACTGACAGACAGTGGAGCTAAGGTGGGTAAGACGTAAGCTTGGCTACATATGAAGTGCATATAACATGGGTCATTTATAACATGTCACTTATTGCATATAATGTGGAGCTTGACAACAGTGTAGTGTAGAAAACTGCACAGTTTAGTCTTTGACTAAAGATTACTGTTGCTGTCAAACATGTTTATGCTGATTTACAGCTTTCATTGTAATGCACAAAATACATTTACTACATAAAGGAAAATGTCATGATAAGCATCTCTGCTCAAAACATGGAGAAAAATAATTTACTTTGTCAGCACCTATTAAAATATCTGACTAGTACTGACATTGAACACCTGTAGCAGTCCACATACAACAAAGATTTTCAGACTGTAAAAGTATATCAGGAGGCATGACAGATAACTACACAATTCACAAAAGTGCTTATTTACCAAAAGAGCTCCCAGTAATGACGAGACAGTAACAGTTAGCATTAGCTACCTAGCTACATGTTAGTAACTGTGTGCCAGCACACATCAACAAACGGAAAATGTAATGGCAAAATACACAAAATTGGATACCAACCATTCAGAAACGTCCTGCTGCAGTTGTAGAGTTTGAATTTCTTCAGCAGCCTCTCCCTCTGAGTCAGATTCTGGATAAAAGTCATGTGGTTGAACCAAATCGCTACCGACGCCAGGTCGCTGGTCACGGTCACCGTAAACATTAGAGGCTGGTGCCAGAAGCCCGAACGGCATCCCCTTCCGAAGAGGGGCGTGGTCAGGCACAGCTCATTTGCATTTAAAGCTACAGACACAGAAACAGCCTGTTCTGAACAGGGCTGAAAAAGAGGGGTTTACAGGCATGCTGAAATATAGGATCGGAGTGGATTTTTTTAGCAAAAAGCTTCAAAGACATGCTTTGGGGACCTCTGAGACTTATTCAAACTTGTTGAAATGGAGCATAATATGTCCCCTTTAATGTTTTATGGTCATGGTTAGGGGTGGGCGGATCGATTTAAATATCGATAGTATCGATACTAACGTTGGTATTGGGTATTGATCGATGCTTGTGTGATGAGATCGATTCTTAAGTTTCAGTTTATCTTCTGTAGAACTCCAGGCATTTACAGAGTGACCGACTGGCCGTATAACACCGCTCTTCTCTCTCTTCACTCATGCTCAATTAGCCCCTCCGCTTCCACTGCTACACTCACTCACTCACTCACTCACTCACTCACTGCCTGTGGCTTTTTATTTGCCTGAAAACTTTGTCCTGTGTTTTATTATCATCATAAACATGATTAATTAAAGGAAAACTTACAAAATAATTAAATAATCATGAAAATTCAAGTTTTCATTCAAATTTGCATATTAATGATACATTCACTTAGTAAATTATGATACATTGCACCCCCTACACAAAAGTACATGGTAGTAGTAAAAAGTATCGGTATTGGTATCGGTATCGGTATCGGCAATACTGGCCCTGTATTTACTTGGTATTGGATCGATACCAAATTTTGCAGTATCGCACAGCCCTAGTCATGGTGCAAGATGGATGTGCAGGTTTATAGGTAAACTCTAGAATTAAACTATATCAAAGTTCTCTGTAAGTTGAAACACAGGAAAAGATGGGTGACGCCCCTGAAATTTGCGCCAGCCCCCAGGGGATAAAACAGTCATGATCAATTCACACTTGGCTAAAAGCTCAAAGTCCTGGCTCAAAGCCCGGCTCTGTAGCTATACTCTTAGCTCTAAGCTGCCATGCACAAACTCATGGCTCTTAGCCATTTTTGCACTTGATTGTTTTGTCAGTGTCCTTTATTCTTTCTTTGCCACTTGCTCCATTTAACATTCCTTTTGTCTACATGTGTGATCTTTTATCTTAATAAGCCAAGTCAAGACCAACTGAACCAAAACAACAGAAGTGCCTCAGAGTTATTTTGCAGCTTTTAACTATAACCAAGTTTTCCTTTTTGAAGATTTTTTGACAGTTTTAGAGTCATCGGGTCAACACCAGTCTCCTCTAAAGTTATCCAGCCAAAGTGAAGTGCCTTAGAATTTATTTTGCATCAACCCACAAGTGACATCTGCCCACGACCGCCTGCAGAGAAGCCTGGCAAACTCCACCAGAGCTGAACTGTTGAGACACCGGCTGAATCTATCACCGTGATAACGGGACACGGCCTCCAGGATAATCCACCTGGATCCCGCGTCCCCAGGGTTACCACGACAACCACAGCCACCTGGGATCCAGTTGAGGGTCTCCGATTCCAGCACAACTCACAGTAGGCCGGTCTTAACACTCATGACTGGGTTGATGTCAAAATATAGTAATATTTAAGTACCAAATCTCATTCGTAGATGTAGTGTCATTAGTTGTATAGCCATAACATATTCTCTCCCATCATTGCCAACTCATCACACCACTCATTTCATTATTATTTTCATCTTTATGATTGTGACATGTTGCATTTACTCTGTAGATAGTAGTTTAGTTAATAAAGTTCTTTATTTACATCCAGTTGTTGTTCTGTTGTGTTCTTTTGAAGTAGAGACTGGAGAAATCCAGAAAAAAAATATAAAAAAATAAAAAATATAATTTAAAAAAAAAAAAAAAAAAAATCCAGTAGAACCCCCCGTTTTATCCTTGTTTCTCTAAGTAGATTTGTCAACAGAACCGATACTTCGATACCAAGTCGATGCCACGTGGCAAAAAACGTCACCCTCTAGGAAGTAACATAAAATTGACATCCTGTTCAAGGGAAGCAGTTGAATAAGGTGCGTCACAACACACTTCGGCTCGTCAAAAGAAAGAGCCAGAAGAGTCGCGTATGGAAATATTTTGCTTTCAAGGTGAATGATGAGGGGTTGATTTTAGACCCACAAAAGACAGTAAACGGCACCTTCGCACTTTCCAAACCACAGTTGAAATGCTGTGCAATAAAAACAGTTTTTAGCAAAGTGTGGCACCCCTGAGAGGGAATGGCCACATTAATATTATTTTGTGTATAAAGCCTATGTATGAATGGGACACTTTCATTAATATATGTATTTATTTTCATTTATTTTATTCAAAAGTAGAGAACTATATGAAAGGGGTCATTTTATTTTGAAAAGCAGTTGGGCGGAACGTTTGTGGTCACTCCAGGTGTTCGGGGGTACGGTAAAGGAGCCCCACCTTTCGCTTCTACCTCAGACACGTGCTGGAGGAAAACAGAGACGCTTGGTGTCTTCATTACTCCGCTCTTCACCTGCTTTTACAGGTCGGTAAACGGTTTGAGAATCGGAAAATGTTGGTTTATGTTGCAGCCTTTTATCCATGCTAATGTAAACAAGAGAGTTTAAGGCAGTTCACATGAGTTATTTATGGGTAAAATGCGCTAGAAACGGGAGAAGTTTCCCGAACGACCGCCATTACGGGCCGAGCTCGTTCAGGTCAACTGCTCGTCAATGAGAGGCTGCGCACTTTATACACTCTGAAAAACACTGGTTAAGTTTGTATCTTTTTTGATTGAAATATATATTTTTGTTGAGATGTGAATATTCTGTTATATTTAAAGGTGACTGAGTTTATTAGCTAGTGTAGCACAAGCACTATGAGCACTTCTGTGTAGCTAAGAGATGTATTTAGAGGGTTATTCCAACATGCTGGATCTTCATGATACACTGTGATTAGTGATTTCAATCAGTAGAATACTGAATTAACAAAAATGTGATGTATTTACAGATATTGCTTATTGAACATAGCTGTGTATGAAAAGAAATGTGATGATTAGAGAAAGTGAAACTGGTTAAAGAGAACATATTTCACGGAGGTTGTGGAATAGTTGAATATAAATGATGTGAACAAATAACCAGCTGCATTGTATAGTGAAGACTCATGTTTAGTGTTCACATAGCTTTTATTTTGTGTAAAATAAATCAGACTCAGACACGTGCTGGAGGAAAACAGAGACGCTTGATGTCTTCATTACTCCGCTCTTCACCTGCTTTTACAGGTAACATATTTGTCACCACGGTCCTCATCCTTGGGACTCGTAACAAATCTTGGGGGCTCGTCCGGGATCGGCGCCACCTTCCGGTTCGGGGCTGATCCACTGATGACATCTGGGACCAGGACTGGAGCTGATGCTAGCTGAACGAGCAGTGAGCTGGAGCAGAGGCTGATCCATCGTCGTGCTGAGTGACCCATCGAGAGGGACTGTGAGGAGCTACAGCCATGGCCGAGAGTGGGAGGAAGAGCCTAGTGTGGGACATTAGGAAAAGCCTACTCACCCTGTCGGCGGAGGAACTCTACGAGGTTGCCAAAAATGTGGGTCCAGAGGAGACGGATCAGCCAGAGCTCAATGCGGAAGACCAGGAGGACTGCTTCGATCACATCAGTTCTTTTATGTACAGTAAGGCATCGCTTGAGGCAGAAGATGGTGGGATGGTGAACTTGCTAATGTTAAAGGACTACATTGATGAGGTGATTAAGAATCGACAAGCACAACATACAAGTGATGATAGTGAGGCTGTAGATTCACACACTACACAGACAGTTACACCAACTGTGCAAACAACTCACTCTCCAGGTGACATGGGTGCTAGCCCTATACAGGCCGTTCATGTGACCACTACAACTAGCATGGTTAACCAGCCACAAGTTGTAGGTGCAGCCAGTCAGACTGGCCCAGCCAGCTTTATTCCGGATATCAAGTCCAGTGATGCGTCCACAGTTAGCTCTATGAGAACATCAGCCAAAACTGTCTCTGATATCACTAATATTGAACTACAGGAAATGTTAAGTAGCTATGAGGAGCTT
>NC_079379.1:77357-238726 GCF_021018895.1 Seriola aureovittata
CTTGGGGCCTATACGAATGGGTGAGAATTCCGTTCGGTCTCACTAACGCGCCCGCCGCCTTCCAGAGAAGTATGGAAGAAATCCTATGTTCTCTGAGGGATGACTGTTGCATCCCATACCTTGATGACATCCTTTGTTACTCACAGTCTTTTGAGGCTCATGTTGAGGTGGTCCGCAAAGTGCTTCAGGCTTTACAAGTTCATGGTGTAAAGCTTCGGCCTGAAAAGTGTGAGCTATTTAGAGCTGAAGTTCGTTATGTAGGGCGTCTGGTTAGCACTGAGGGTTGACCCAAAAGATCTCGAGGCCGTCTTGGCTCTGAAGGCCAAAGCACCACAGACTGTGGGTGATCTTCGGCGTGTCCTTGGCTTCCTTAGCTACTATCGTTCGTACATAAGGAACTTTTCAAGAATAGCTCAGCCACTGTACGGGTTACTTCAAAGCAAGTCTTCAGAGCGGTCCGCTCATGGCCGTCAGGGTAGAAACAAAGGGCCCCAAATGCCATCCAGGGCGCCCATAGACTGGACTCCTGAACATCAGAGGATACTTGAGCAACTGGTCGACATGCTAACCCATCCTCCGGTTCTAGCATATCCGGACTTTGACCAGCCATTCGTCTTGCACACTGATGCGTCCGAGCAGGGACTTGGTGCTGTTCTCTACCAACAACAGGACGGGAAGTTGCGTGTTGTTGGTTATGGATCACGGACCCTGTCACCGGCTGAACGAAACTACCACCTGCACAGTGGCAAGTTAGAGTTCCTGGCTCTTAAGTGGGCAGTGTGTGAAAAGTTTAGAGACTATCTTTTCTATGCACCACATTTCACAATTTTCACTGATAACAACCCACTTACATACATCATGAGCACAGCTAAACTCAACGCGGTTAGTCATCGTTGGGTTGGGGAACTATCGGACTTTCGATTTAGCATTAAGTACAGACCGGGAAAAACGAACATAGATGCAGATACACTGTCCCGTGTTCCTCTTGACTTCACGTCAGTGTGTGCAGAAGAGCTATCACAAGAGGTGGTAAGCGCGGCTTGGGAGGGAACACGAGTAGCCCAGTAGAAGGAGGTGGCTTGGGTGGCCGTCCTTTTGGCTTCCTCTCAGGACGTCGTGTTGCAGCCTGGCGCACCCCTCCAGGAAATCAAACCTGATGATCTGATACAGGCGCAGAGGGATGACCCCACAATGAAAGACGTCATCAGACTTAAAGAGTCCAATGTCCGACTCACTGAAAGTATCAGGAGGTCGTTGAAAGGATCCGCTTGTAAACTCCTCCGCGAGTGGGATCGATTACACCTTGAGAACGGGATCTTGTACAGACAAACACCGGAAAGGAAACAACTAGTCTTACCTCTCCTATACCAGTCCATGGTCTTAAAGCATCTTCATGATCATATGGGCCATGTCGGTACCGAGAGGGTACTTCATCTCGCAAGAGAGAGATTCTATTGGCCTCACATGAAGAGGAGCATCGAGGACTATGTGACTAAGAAATGCTGTTGCATTAAACAAAAAAAACCAACAGTTCATGTGCGCGCACCAATGAGTAGCTTGAAGTCCAACTCGCCACTCGAACTTGTCTGCATCGACTACCTGCATCTCGAGAAGAGCAAAGGGGGGTACGAATACATTTTGGTTATGGTCGACCACTTTACGCGGTTCGCTCAAGCCTACCCGACGAAGAACAAATCCCGTCGTACAGCAGCTGAGCGGATCTATAACGATTTCATACCTCGCTTTGGGTTCCCTAACAAGCTCCATCACGATCGGGGGCGAGAATTCGAGAACGAGCTCTTCCGAACTCTCGGGCAACTCTCAGGGGTTGGTCATTCTCGAACATCGCCATACCACCCCCAGGGAATTCCCGTAGAACACTTTAACCGCACTTTGCTACAGATGTTGCGTACCCTGAGAGACTAGGAAAAAGAAACGTGGAAAGATCACCTTCCGCAAGTTATACACGCGTATAACTGTACTCGTCATGAGTCCACCGGTTACTCGCCACATTTCTTGCTTTTCGGTTGTCACGGCCTATCAGGTTGCTAACAAGTAGTACTGAAACCAGGGGATAGAGTGTTGGTTAGGAACCTAGGAGAGCGGGGCGGACCTGGCAAATTACGCTCCTACTGGGAGAACAGGATTTATGTGGTCGGGGAACAGGTTTCAGATAACCCTGTGTATGTCGTCCACCCAGAGGTTAATGGTCAGGGAAGGACTAGAACCTTGCACCGAAACCTGCTCCTATTGGTCAATGATTTGCCAGTAGAGTTCCCACAACAACCAACTAAGCCAACCTCAAAACTAACGCGCAGACAGGCAAATGATCGAGTGAGGGTTAAGAACCGTGACAAACAGACAGGAAATGCAGAGACCTCTGATTCAGATGATGATTCAGGTAGTGGTTATTGGCTGAGAGTACCACCAACCTGGGCTGAACCCACAACAGCAGTTGCTCCCGAGGGACTAGCCGTTAGCCAGAGCGGGAGGAAACCAGTGAGGCAGACACAGGTTCAGTCTGAAGAAAGATCTGTTCAGAGTTCAAGGGGTCATGATGAGTCTGGGCGAAGGACGCCTGTTATGGAGGCCGCAGACATTGTTGAGGACCTACCAGATATGGCTGGGTTCCATGAGGGAGGTCAATTAGGAACAGAGGGTCAGGTGGCATCTGAGACTGGTCCCACACTACTAGCGGATGATGTGGTGGTGGAGGAGGCAGGTCAAGATGAGTGGCAGTTGAGGGATGAAGTTGAGACTCACCAAGATGACTTAGAGAGCAGTAATAGTCCAGCAGCCCTTAACTTACCTCATTCCGATGCCGAGCCTGAGTCCCCTCAGCGCGGGTGTGGTGAGGAACAGATAACAGACTCTCAGTCTAGCCCATCAACCCCACCGAGGCGATCCACTCGACAGAGGCGTCCAGGCCAAATGCTCACTTACTCATCCTTAGGTCATCCAACATACCAGTCAAGGCCCACTGTAAATACTCTCTGCATCCTTCATTGTCTTGGAGAGTGGGGGGGGTGTGGGGGGCAAGAGTACAGCCTAATCCGGCGGGGGAGAGTTTAGCTCAAAAAGGCTTCTCTACTTGACTCTGCCTCCTTCAAAATGTCCGCCACTTTCTCCAACTGTTTAGGGGAGTTTGTTTGCTGAATCTGCTAGTGTTTTATCAGAGTTGATGATGGTGTTGTTTGTGGTAGCATAGGCAAGATAAAGAAAATGGTGGTGTGAGGAGCAGTGATGGCTGGCATTAGGGGAGTGACTCTGGGACGCCAGTGATCACTGTCTAGCCTCCTGGAGGTGTTGTGGGACCAACTAGACGAAACACTGGTGAAAGGAGGTTCCCACCTGATGACCCCAAAGACATGTTAGTTATCACTGCTCATTAGTCTGTACAATTAATAGTTATCATAGGACATGTTAAGCTTAGAGAGCTATTCACTGGGTCCATTTTCTGTAGCACAAGCTTTGTGTTTATCTTAAATTCAAAGCTAGCCTAGCTAGTGACTGCTGTGAATAGGGCAGCTGACAACAAGGGAAAGACCATGTGACAGCCTGGATAGACAGCTGACAGGAGGCAAAGACCCCAAGGGTGCTGCCATGGGCTAGCAATCCATGGTAGCAGTGGCGAGGCCTAGCATCTTTGTCACAGCCAACACAAGCTACGTTTTATTTAAGAAAAATACCCCAAGGGTCAGCGAGAGCAGGGGTGGAAGATGACTCACAGGCAGACTATACGGCAACGGACACTGGAACGGACATGACTATGAGCTGGATATGCGACTCAGTGAAGGATAGGGGCACGGACCTATTCTCTAGGACTAGAACTGGGCAGAATAGTTTTCAGGGTGACGTGAGGGTAGCTGGAGAGAATAAAAATGATAGGCCAGAGGGAAATAAGCTCCAGATTTGTTCGTGTGGCTGGCAGAAAGTAACGTCAGTTAGAGGCCTTAGAATGCATCAGGGAAGAAAGAGATGTGTTGCAAAGGAAAGGCAGTGTGGCCACATCGATCGATACTTTTTAAGAAGTCAATCGAATAAGTCGGATGAAGTCCAGCGACAGGTAGAAAACCACAGTTCGAAGGATATCAATAACACAGCTACAGAGGAGGAAGAGGAGAGTACAAGAGGGGATGCAGCTGAGACTGAGGTGAATAGGCCAGTCAAGGAGAGAAATATGGAGCAGAAAACTAGAGTAAAATGGCCGAGGGCAAATAGCAAGAAAGAATGGGAGTCAGTCAATAGAGATTTGTCAGCAATTCTAAGTAGACTAAGAGGAAATGCAAGCGATAGACTAGAGAAGATGGGGGATATAATTTACTCCTATGGTGCAGAAAGATTTGGGGTGCAAGACAGAAAGAGGGTTGAAAGAGCACAGTTAGTTAAGTCCAGACGGCAAAGGGAAATGGAGAAATTAGTTAAGGAAAGAAGACAATTAAGAAAGCAGTGGAAAAGGGCAACAGAGGAAGAGAGGGGGGGAATTAATGTGTTGCAAGAGGATTTGAGAGGCAGACTAGCAGTACTTAGAAGGGCTGAATATCTTAGGAAAAAGAGAAAGAATAAAGAGTATGTAAGGACAGCGTTTTACAGGGACCCTTTCAAGTTTGCTAAAGGATTGTTTAACCAGGAAAAGGGAGGGCAGCTTAAGGCAACAAAGTTAGAAGTAGAAAAATATCTAAGAGACACATATTCAGATTTTGAGCAGAATAGAGTAATAGGCCTTCCACCTGACATGCCGGCAGTAGGAAAGATAGATCATGAGATGGATGTTAGACCACCCAGGTGGAAGGAGGTTGAGGAGGTAGTCAGGCGTGCAAAGGCTTCTTCGGCCCCAGGGCCAAATGGAGTCCCCTGCCGGGTTTATAAAAGCGCACCTGATATCCTAAAGTTTTTGTGGAGGCAAATAAGAATAGTTTGGGAGAAACAGGTTATTCCCAGAGCATGGCGTAGGGCAGGAGGTGTTTTTATCCCAAAGGAGAAGGAATCCTCAGACCTGAGTCAGTTTCGAATGATCTCTCTCCTAAATGTAGAGGGGAAGATCTTCTTTAGTGTAGTCGCACGGAGATTAACTAGTTATTTAGAAAGGAATAGCTTAATTGATACTGCAGTACAGAAGGCAGGAATACCAGGGTTCGCAGGTTGTTTAGAGCACACTAGCAAGATTTGGCATCAGATTCAGGCAGCCAAGACAGAGAAAAGAGACTTGAATGTCATATTTTTGGATTTAGCAAACGCGTTTGGTTCAGTGCCACATAGCCTTATTTGGGAGGCATTTGATTATTTCAAAGTACCTGGAGTAGTGGTTAATTTAGTAAAAATGTATTTCCAAGATATTAGGCTGTGCTTAAGCACAGCAGGCTTCACAACAGGATGGCAGAGGCTAGAAATAGGCATCATGGCAGGGTGCACGATTTCTCCATTGGCATTCACAATGGCAATGGAGGTAATCATTAGAGCTTCTAAGTGGGTTGTAGGTGGAGAGAGGCGGCAGGATGGGGTGCGCCTTACACCAATTAGGGCCTACATGGATGACATGACGTTGATAACTACAACGGTGCCATGTATGAAAAGAATACTTGAGAGACTTAATAAAAACTTAAAGTGGGCTAGTATGAAAATCAAGCCTAGTAAGTCTAGAAGTATCTCAATAAGCAGAGGGAAGTTAAGTGATAGGAAGTTTGTAATAGATGAAGAGGAAATTCCAATAATTAAGGAAAAATCAGTAAAGAGTCTAGGTAGGTGGTACAAGGCAGACTTGAATGACGGAGAACAGGTAGTGCAGTTTCGGAAGGATGTTGCTGAGGGACTGGATAGAATAGATAAATCAGGGCTGCCAGGAAAGTTGAAACTGTGGTGTCTGCAGTTTGGGTTATTTCCCAGGCTGATGTGGCCACTGTCTGTATATGAGATTCCAATATCCACTGCAGAAAAAATGGAAAAATTAGTTAGCTTTTACATTAGGAAGTGGCTAGGTGTTCCTAGATGTTTAAGCACAGTGGCACTGTATGGGAAAGGCATACTTCAGCTCCCAGTAACTAGTCTAGTAGAGGAGTTTAAATGTACCAAGGTTAGGACAGAGCTCCTGTTATCTGGGAGCAAAGATGCGGTAGTTAGTAAGGTGGTTCCAAACCCAATCAAGGGGAGAAAGTGGAATCCAAGAATCGCAGTGCAGGAGGCAGAAGCAACGCTTAGGCATACAGAGATTGTGGGTAATGTCCAAATAGGCCGGGGAGGCTTGGGGCTTGGCTCAGGCAAACCGGTGTGGAGTAGAGCAGGTCCCAAGGAGAAGAGAAAGCTAGTTGTGGAGCAGGTTCGTAGACAGGAGGAATTATTAAGGGGTGCTAAGGCAGTGGCTCAGGCTAAGCAGGGACAGTGGGTGAATTGGAAAGGTGTAGATAAGAAAAAGCTTAGCTGGAAAGACCTCTGGAGCATGGAGGAAAGTAGTATTAGATTCTTGATAGGGGCAACTTATGATGTACTGCCAACTCCCCAGAACCTAAAACTCTGGGTAAATGGAGACCCACTATGTTCATTGTGTTCAGGTACGGCAACTTTAAAGCACATTCTGTCAGGGTGTAAGGTTAGTCTGTCGCAAGGCAGGTATACGTGGCGACATAACCAGGTTCTAAAAAGCTTAGCTGCAGGAATTGAAGAATTACGGAGGCAGGCAAATTTAGGAGGACCTAAAACAAAGAAAGGTGCAATCAAGTTTGTTCAAGAGGGAGAGAAAGTTGGTAAGACAACAAGAAGGCAAGGCAGCTTAGAAGGTGCTTGTGATTGGGAAATGCAGGTAGATTTAGGAGGAAAGCTTCTTGTTCCCCAGGAAATAGCCATTACAAAGCTAAGGCCTGATATAGTCTTGTGGTCTAGGAGTAGAATGAAAGTATATTTCATAGAGCTGACTGTTCCGTGGGAGGCCTTAGTTGAGGAAGCATATGAAAGGTAAAAGCTCAGGTATGCAGAGTTAGGGGCAGAAGCAGAGCAGCGAGGATGGAAAGTTAGGATTTGTCCAGTGGAAGTAGGATGTAGAGGATTTGTAGCAAGGTCTGTTGTCTCTTTGGTGAGGGAGTTAGGAGCAAGTGGACAGAGTGTGAGGAAAATTGTAAAGGACATGTCAGATGAGGCAGCTAGATCCAGTCAGTGGATTTGGATGAGAAGGAGTAATGGTAGCTGGGGGCCCAGCAGGGGGAGCACTTAGGATAGATAGACTCTTAGGAGAAGCAAGGAAGAAATCCAGGAAGAGGAAGTGTTTTTAAGTGGGGGTGTGGCCTGTGTGAGCCTCTTTGAGACCATGCGGCTAGTCCAGGTGAGGTGGCCTGTATTGTTTGCTTGTATCGAATTGGTTTGTAGTGTGTCTGTGGCTGTTTAGGTGAGTTTGTTTGTTTTAGGTGAGTTGTATGGTGTGGTGTTAGAGTATGGGGGGTGTAGAGCACAGCCTAATCCGGCGGGGGAGAGCCAGCCTAAAAAGGCCCCTCTCCCTGACTCTGCATCCTTCATTGTCTTGGAGAGTGGGGGGGGTGTGGGGGGCAAGAGTACAGCCTAATCCGGCGGGGGAGAGTTTAGCTCAAAAAGGCTTCTCTCCTTGACTCTGCCTCCTTCAAAATGGCCGCCACTTTCTCCAACTGTTTAGGGGAGTTTGTTTGCTGAATCTGCTAGTGTTTTATCAGAGTTGATGATGGTGTTGTTTGTGGTAGCATAGGCAAGATAAAGAAAATGGTGGTGTGAGGAGCAGTGATGGCTGGCATTAGGGGAGTGACTCTGGGACGCCAGTGATCACTGTCTAGCCTCCTGGAGGTGTTGTGGGACCAACTAGACGAAACACTGGTGAAAGGAGGTTCCCACCTGATGACCCCAAAGACATGTTAGTTATCACTGCTCATTAGTCTGTACAATTAATAGTTATCATAGGACATGTTAAGCTTAGGGAGCTATTCACTGGGTCCATTTTCTGTAGCACAAGCTTTGTGTTTATCTTAAATTAAACTGTAAATACTTACCTTGTGCCTTCCACTGACCTGTGGCATCCACCGCCATGCTTACCTTCATTCCAAGGTCCACCTGTCGTTCAATTTCCGTATCTATCTTTTCTTTATCCCATATGTAGCCGCTAGGAAGAAATAGCTGTAATAATGCACATATGACACACACATAAGCTACAACATACGTTGGTTACATACGTACCCGAGAACCAAACATTCCTAAGTGCTCTTAAGTTTTGATTTTTACCTGAAAACTTCGGGTATTTTCTGTTTGAGGTTTGGTAAGAATAAAGTGACTCTAAGTGAGAATTTGTTTTAAGTGTCAGGAGCCACTTTTGTTGTCGGGGAGCGTGTGGCACCCCTGAGAGGGAATGGCCACATTAATATTATTTTGTGTATAAAGCCTATGTATGAATGGGACACTTTCATTAATATATGTATTTATTTTCATTTATTTTATTCAAAAGTAGAGAACTATATGAAAGGGGTCATTTTATTTTGAAAAGCAGTCGGGCGGAATGTAACAAAAGCACTGTTTACTTTAAATACTTGAAGGCTTCATGCCACTGTTCTTTTTTGCAGTATCAAAAGTTGTTTAACTTTATTATTATATCTATTATATGTCCATATTTTTGTCTCAGGGCACTTTAGCTGAAAAGTTGTGCAATAAAAAGTTGATTGTTTATATTTTAATTTTAGATTAAGTTAAATTAAAAATGAATTAAATTTTTTTATTATATTTTAAATTATTGAAGGCTACATGCCACTGCTCTTTGTTTTTTGGCTTTTTATTCATATTTTTCAATTAAGGAGTGAAAGAGAAAGTACGTGGAATTTATTTATTTATTTTCGTTTACTGTGGTATCAAAATAGGTATCGAGAATCGTGGATTATCACTGGTATTGGTATCGACTACTAAATTTCTGGTATCGTGACATCCCTATCTCTAAGGCACACTGTTTACTGTTTCAAAACTGAAGATTTGAACCATTGTAGAGTTTTTCAGGGAAGTTTAATTTGAAGAATATTCTGATTCAACTTTACTAGTTGAAGATTAATTTTTTAAATACAGTTTTGGCACTATTTCCCCAATAAGCACAGCTCCACACCTCCACCTGCTCAATCTAGCTGTGCACTTCGATTGGAGTGAAAAACAGCTTCAGAGAGTCCTTGGAAAAAGTGATTAGAGAAGAGTGAGAGGGAGGGAGGGCAGAGAGGGTGGGCATGTGTCTGCTCTGAGAGAGAGAGAGAGAGAGAGAGAGAGAGGGAGGGAGAGGGAGAGAGAGGGAGGTGCTGCATCTACCCAGCATACAGCAGCAGGCTGGGCTTAGGGATCTATTGTTCCCTGTTCTATTACTGCCAGACCTCGTTCTCTCTCATTAAGGAGCTAAGAGAGAAAGAGAAACAGAGGAATTGAAAAGGGAGGAAAGACCTCAGCCCCATTTGCCCAGGATTACTTCATCTTGAACGCACTGGTGTAGACAAAGCAGAAGCAGAAAACATACTCAAGTCCAGCTCTCTACCTCGTGGCCAGGCTAGCTTTTTTTCCTC
This sequence comes from Seriola aureovittata, assembly GCF_021018895.1. NCBI lineage: Eukaryota > Metazoa > Chordata > Actinopteri > Carangiformes > Carangidae > Seriola > Seriola aureovittata. The sequence goes on from NC_079379.1 coordinate 86,891, forward strand.
CTGACTGCATTGGGAACTACAGTACTTGCTGTGCGGCGGCCATGGGGCTGGCCAGCAGAGCTGTGGGGACATTGGGTATCCCCTCTCTCTGGACATTAGCGCTGCTCTTTCTCTCCATCTGGGAGCTGGATGCACAAACTGCAGTGGAAAATAAACCCCTGTACATCTGGCAAACAGGTACTGTTCACCTTCTTTACTCTTTCACCACCTCCCCCCTAGGGTTCAGGGGAGAAGGGGTCTTCGGGATGCTGAGTTGCTGAATGAATGTCCCATTCATGACTATTCTGACACGCTTGATGAAATATTAATATGTAAATGTTTGTGTACATAACAGGATGCAGGAAAGCTGGTTAACTTGCTCAAAGTGTTGTACATGTGATTTTTAATTTATATGCACTTCACTTGTTCGTTTTTTATGATTTCATCAAATGATCCTGCAAATGAAGAGAAACTGATGATTAAACAAAAGTTTCTTTCATGAGCTTTTTTTCCTTCAGATAAGCATATAAAAAAGGTTGATGTATTGGAGCCATCTTGCTACAGTGTAATGAGGTAACATATATACTGCAGTCCCTGAGTTGAATGTCTCTTCACCCTCAACTGGGGGTTTGAGGAGCGGCCTGTGCTGGCTATCTAAAGGCTGTGCATCCTCCGTTCTGGGCTGAAGCATCTGGGACTCCTTTGTAGCCATGTACTGCAATTGGACTCATTTATCACAGTTTGACAAGTGCAGTTGATGAGAAATTGTGTGTGCACTGTATCCACATGTGGCTCTTTTTTGAGTGGGGGAAATACTAGCACACTTCAAAAGAGATTATGGAAACACCCTGTAGTGATGATGCAGGTGTTTGATATGTGAAAGAGAAACCCAGAGGTGAATGTTGATGAATGTTGCATGTTCAGTAGCTTTACAGTGTAGGCAGCATTACAAAGCTAAGCTCCCTTTTATTGCTGTTTGGGTGGTGCCTCCCACTGATCGAGAGCCCGTTCACTGTGAGAGAGCAGCACATGGTCAGAAGAACACAATACCAATGCATGGTCCACTGAGCAGAATGAATGAGTAGGAGAAAGGGAGGAGGGTGGAGAAGGCGTGATGGGAGTAGGAGTAGGGGGATGGATCTTCCTTAACCCATCAGGACAGGAGTGCCCTTTGGATGCAGCTGGAGATCAATGTTCTCTTTCAGTACTGTCAGTACTGTCTAATCTCTCTCTGTTTCTCTGGATCAATGTACTGGTTACATTGGGACTCTGCAGCCCTTTTCCATCAGTAGGGGCTGATCAATGGCTTTAGTCCTGGCAATGCAACTCAGGGATCAATGCTGGCTTTGGGTGGAATCTTAAATGTAATCTATACTTGTTAATAATTGTGGTAATAATCATGTTAAAAAATTATGTTTGTAGTATCTAAAATTGGCAGTCCATGTGAAATTAAAATACATTTTTCCTAAGAAACCAACATATACATTATATTCTTGGTGTTTGTTTTGAATTGTGCACTTATTTTGTTAGTTATAATTACCAGAAAGTTTAATTTAATTTATTTCTCTGCAGTGATAGTACCCCCAACATTTGTGTTTTGAGTTTAGTTTCAGCTGAGTTTAAAGAGTCCCAACCAATTGTCTAGCCCAATCTGTGATGGAAACACTGTATCTGGAGTCACATGTTTGTTTTGCTAGTCTGGTCATTTGCCATCACAACATCTGGAAGAAATCCTAGCTAGAGTGTTTTGGAACTTTCAATAGGTGTTGAAATAACGTTAATGAAAGAAGTGTCCCCCAACCCCAAAGGATGAAAGTTGTAAGGGGAGATACAGCTTTAATTGCTAATGGTTGACAGCTAACACTATGTGGACTTTCTGAGTAATATCGGATTTCCATGGTAGAAACAATGCTGCAAATGTGTTTGGCTGCTGAATGAGAAAAATTTAGATTTAGTTGTACAAGAATATTCCACTATTCCTTGTTTTTAAAATCTCCAATTGTTTATTTGCTCTATGCGTCAATTTAAGAGGCAATGAGACACTGAATTATGTATATTGAAAAAGTTTTAGAAATTCTAACATTTTTACCGGTATATTTAAACATATATATATAAAATGATTATTGAATTGAAGAAAGCTCAAGTTACACTGTAGGCTGGTTTAGTATTGATCTTTCGTTAAATATTAGATATCAGCCATTTTAATATGAAGGAGGCGCAGCTAAGTGGAGCTGATAAAACTAGTTTCTGAGGCCAGGTATAGCATTGTATTTTTATTGAAGTATTGAGTATTTTACAGAACTTGTAATTGTCCAAAAATGGTTAATTGCTATAATAAATAATTTTGAATTGTAATCAGAAACAAATTCAATTACTGCTTCCCCATTTTCAGTCCTATTAAAGCTAAATTTAATAGAGGCGGTAAGACGAAAGCATGTTGGTTCTGGATTATGCCAAAACCTGAATTTATATTGAATATAAAATTTTGGCACTGGACATCAGATCCTAGAATTTCCATACTATGAATAGCTTCAACTCTATTTCCATTCTTTGTTGTTGCACCTTCAATGATGATTTATTTTCTAACCACATTTATTTTTTCCTTACCAGCTTCATTGTTCACACCCTGAGCAAAGGAATGGAAATCCTATGGTATTATGTGCATTACCTCCCACCGTGATAAGGCAGGGGAAGAGATTAACAGCAGCGAAGCCAGAGCAGATTGGCCAGACAAAGTTAACCTAGATACGGTATAGACATGTTTATGTGTGTGTCTCTTCCATGCTAGTTTGGCTCAGTGACAGAACTGTGGCACTGATGTTGAGATGAATAACCATTTTTGCTTGTTGTGTTGTCTTTGATGTGACATTTTTGATGAGATCCCACCTTACTATTGGAGCTCCAATCTTTCCCCACATGCTCAACACAACAATGCATGAGGCTTTTTCTACACCTCAGCACTTTTTATCTTGGAGGGAGCGGCAGGAGTAAAGATGATGTCTGTTTGGATCTTGGAAAAAGAGATTTAGCGGACTGTCATATATATTTTTGCAGAAAGAAATTGGCTACACCCACACCTCTGGTACAGATGGATAGCTGAAATTAGCCACAGGACTAATATAGGAGGGTGGGTTCTCAAGTAACTACTGTTCTCAGCAGTATGTGCATAAATGGATGAATGAATGGAGATTCTATGTTTGTTAAATTTAGCAGATAGTGAATAAATAAAAAGATTGCCCTTTTTTGTAGGTTTTACCATAAATTATTTGATTTTGCTTTTTGTTACTTGACAGAAGTCATTTCCAAGAATAGTTCAGAGGCCAACAAATACATTTTCTGCAGATATCAACCTTCATAAGAGTGCCTATCTGAGGCAGGCAGGTTAGCGATAACTATGGGCAGGAAATCTGGGCCAAATGGTGAGACTTTGGTGAAACCTCTTTATGATGGATCTACTTTTGGTTTATAGAAGACCTCCAGCCCAAAAGATGGTCAAACCTGTATATGTGTAAAGTAAAAAATAACTAGGTATAATTAGCACAAATGCTTGTAAATGACTAGTATTTGCTAAAATAACATTTAGTCACCACCTCACAGAGCAATGAAGAAAGAGTTCTCTAGGGAGTCAAGAAACAGTTGAAGTTAGGTGATAAGAAAGATCGGAAACAAATCTCCGAGCTGAGAATGCCCCATAGCTTGCCTGTGCAAGCACAACTTTATGACTCATAGTCACATTGTGAGGTTACTTCTAGCAGCCACAGTATGACAGGAGCAAAGGAAGAAGTCAGTTAAGACTGTATGTAGGGCAACAAAGCCAGTGTTTAGAGGTGGTTGGTGTGGAAGGATGAGTCAACAAAATACTCAACTTTCCCAACTCATGATCATTATCGAAATTAAACCGAAACCACAATCTTTTCCTAAACCTGTGACTGTCTCACAGCTTCATACCTGTGTTTATTATTGTTACCAAGATGACAATGGTCCAGAACACCTGCTGCTGGTATTCTGATATTGGTTGTATTATTCTTACCATGATGTAGCGTATATACGTGGCTTGGCATCAGTCACAAGCCCTTTAGGAAGTTTATTATAAGGACATGCAGAGTTACGGACAAAATTGACACTTTGCGACTCTTCCCACCATCAAACTATCAGATTGATAGGAAACAGAGACAAAGGACCCCTCTTCCACAAACAGAACATGCTGTTAGCATGTCCGGACGACACAGAACAAGACCAAAGGTCAAAGGGCCAGCTCCAGAGGATTAACCAATGAACACCAGACAACTGGAGAATATAGGCAAAATCTCCAGTTTGTAACAATAAGACTTTGTCTATTGATATTTGATTGTTTCTTGTATAGGACAAGTAACAACAAAAGGACTGATTAACACTAAGGTGTAAATCCTGGCCTGGCTGTGCCATGCGTGAACACACACACACCAACCTCCCTTCCTCTGTCCCTCTCTAGATAAGAGTCATAAACTACAACCCACATTCCAGTCCTGGGTAGTGACCAGCAGAACTTTCTTCACAGACACAGATCTAAGGAAGAATGTAAAATTAAATATCTAGCTGTTCTGTAATTCATGAGATGTTCCCATTCAATAGCTTAATCCCAAACTTCTATTCCATAGAATGTTTGATATGTAACATGTAGATTTTAAGACAATTTCCTTCATGTGACCATACTGTCAGCATCCTTCACACGAGGTAACACACACTACATGACATCCAGAATGTCCATGTTGTTATTGTTACAGTCAAAGAACTGCTGTGTAATCCACATTTATAGACTTTTAGGAAATGTTTATATTGTTGTTTGATCAATCAACCACTTGTATCATGATTAATTCCAGGTTTGAAGGATGTAATATGAAATCAACACTCCTATTACTCCTCTCTAGTGCAAGTAGTTTTATGATATTTCATTTAATGTTTTGTGGTCATGGTGGAAGACGGATGTACGAGTTTATAAGTAAACTCTAGAATTAAATTATTCCAAAGTTCAGTGGAAAATTACTCTCTTCTCCAAGTGGGAACACAGGAGACGACGGGTGACGCCCCTGAAACATGCGCCAGCCCCCAGGGGATAAAACAGTCGTGATCAATTCACACATAGTCACAAAGTCAGAGAAGTGCAGAAAAGCCTGAAAGGTGAGAAGTAGTCAAATGTCAGTTCAGAACAGGCCAGAGGAGAACCAGAAGAGAAAGAAAAGTCAGAGAATCCCAGATGACAAGACAATGCGAGAAGCGAGAAACAATGCAGAAACTAGAAGCTGAGATCTTTGCTCGAAGCTCAGAGTCCCGGCTCAAAGCCCGGCTCTGTAGCCATGTAAACTCTTAGCTCTAAGCTGCTAGCCACAACTCATGGCTCTTAGTCATTTTTGCACTTTTCGCGTCTTTTATTTTTCTTTGCCACAAGCTCCAAGTAACGTCATTTTTGTCTACATGCACAATCTTTTATTTTTATAAGCCAACCAAGACCAACTGAACCAAAGCAACAGAAGTGCCTCAGAGTAATTTTGTAACTTTTAAATCATCAAGCTTTCCTTTTTGAAGATTTTGACAACTTTAGAGTCATCTGGTCAACGCCAGTCTCCTCTAAAGTTATCCAGCCAAAGTGAAGAGCATTAGAGTTTATTTCGCATCAACCCGCAAGAGACACCAGCAGATAACATCTGCAGGACCTCCTGCAGAGAAGCTGAGCAGAAATCAAGAGTGCCCGAGACAGAAAGTCTCCTGGCAAACTCCACCAGAGCTGAACCACTGAGACACCGGCAGAATCCGTCATCGTGATAACGGGACACAGCCTTCAGGAGAATCCATCTAGATCCCGTGTCTCCAGGGTTACCACGGCAACCACAGCCACCTGGGTTCCAGCTGAGGGTCTTCAACTCACAGTAGGCCGGTCTTAACACTCTGCTCATGACTGGGTTGATGTCAATATATAGTAATATTTAATCATCAAAATCTAATTCGTAGATGTATTATCATTAGCTGTATAGCCATAGTGTATAGCCATAACATATCCTCTCCCACCATTGCCAACTCATCACACTGCTCATTTCATTATTATTTTCATCTTTATGATTATCACACCTTGCATTTACTCTGTAGATAGTAGTTTAGTTAATAAACTCTTTTATTCACACCCAGTTGTTGTCCTGTTGTATTCTTTTGAAGTAGAGACTGGAGATCCATTGAATCCATTCCATCCATTGAATCCATTGAATGAAGTCATGGCTTCCGATATGAGATTGTTAAATTTGGCAATGAAGTAATTCATTGTTGTCCTCCTAGAGGACTGGTGCCCCATTTCAATGAGAGTAAATTCTAAAATATGGCGTTAATGCTACAATGACGACAAAGGTCCAGTGTAGCTGCTACTAGTATGCTCCTATGGATCGTATTAGAGGGTAGGGACAAACTACCTATATGGTGATTTAAGGTGTAGACTGGAGCCCAAGTTAGACCATTTTTGGAAAGCAAAACGAAGGCAAATTGTAGAATTATGACCTGAACAATTTATCGCAAACATCCATATCAGTAATTTTTCATGATGCATGCAGTGCAGTGATCTGCCTTATTCTTATCTTTTTTCCAAGATACTGACCTTTTTTTAGTACATTTTTCAAACAAGTTGATTTGCAATGGAAACGGGACAGGAGAAATTTTCACACTATACTATCATTATTATTATTTTCTAATAATGGACAAAATGACATATAGTGATAATTAAAAAAAAAACAGATTGGGTAGAGTTGATGTTTTTGACCAACAAGACAAAAAGCAGATTTAAACCACAAAAGCAATGTTCTAAGTGTCTTGTCTTTCATGTAGTTATGTCTTGTACACATAGATAAAGGCAGGGATCATAATATTTTCATATCATTATAAAATAACCAATGGTTTTGGATGAATGGCATATGTATGCTATACACAGAAAATCTGACAAATTGCCTTGGTACTTTTAGGCTTACAACATTCCTAAAAACTGTTGTTTTGAGACTATATTTCCTTTTTGCCCTCATTGGTGTTTTCAAAACAACCTTTTATACACCAAAAACACTGCCTGTGTAGCTGAAGACATCCTGGTCTGGTGCAGGATAACAATAGTCTCTGCAGAGCCAAACAAACCAGAGCAGTAACTTATGGTGATTAGCAGGGCAGTTGCCCTGTCCAGACACAGTCAACTTCAGAAAGCACCAATGGATGGTGGCTGTTTAGGGCCGCACAAACCACACACACAGAAAACAGTGTCTTGGTATTGTCCTCATGCAGCATATGGCTCTGTTCAGACCTTCCACTGCAGATGCTCGTGTCCATGTGGTGCACAAAAGAAAGAGGCTTTGCCTCGAGTCACATGGCTCACTCTTTGTTCTTCCTCAAATGTCCCCATAGAATAACCCCCCTCCCCACCCCAACCCCCAGGCACACACTGCCACCGTCACTCTTTCCCTCTCTCACCCTCTCCCTTTCTCAAGGTGACCTTTAACCTCAGAGCTGAGAGGTCTCTCATGAGGATATCAACAGTGTAAGGTGGCGGGGCTGGAGGGTGAAATAAAGCAGCATCTCCAGTTCAAGTGTCAAGTGCTTAATTCAACTATTTACACCAATAAATTCAATAAGTTGCGGCTGATCTGGAAGTCAACGAGCCTACGAAGGTGATAAACGAATCATCATATTTTTTAATCTAAAGGTGCCAGTAATGTGTAAAGCTGCACTGATCCATATATTCTGATCATTTTAGCCTTTACTAGCTGATTAGCTGTTCTGCTTTCTGTCTTTATGCTAAGATAGCCTTAACCTACCTGTACCTTTCTCTGTATGTTACTCACAGTGAGAAAACTGATAGTCTCTTGGGGTTCTAATCTAACTTTGACAGCAAACAATCCTGTTTTAAAAAATGTTTGATTGTATCATGGAACACTGGTGTGTAACAGCATGTGCAGCTTCAAGGGATGAAAACCTATATTCTCCTTTTATGTGCTGTCTGCTGATGTCAAGTTTTTCATTGAAAACATATGGCTGTTTACAAGTAATTAAAAGGCATTTGTTGTTTTGAACAGACACTTGAGTGTCAGATGGGCCTGTGCAGATGGAATTGGAGGAGGCTCATGGAGGCAGGTGAAAATATTTCTGTTTTCGATGGGATTCATCAACTGCCAAATTGCAGCCTGCCAGGCAGATTTGAACAGCTGGATTCAGCTTCTTCAAACCCACACTGTGTGGGTTTGAAGAAGCTGTGGACACAGGGAGGCTGAGTTATTACGTGGGAATGGAGTTTGTTTGATCTGGGCGCAACTCCACTGCATGGCTGCCACCTTGTCTGTGATCTGACAGGAAGCCAGCACATAAGAAATATACACTCAGGTTTGATTGATAAATGGGTTATAGATGTACAGGACTGACAGCAAACAATTATTAACCAGAGCACCAGTCTAAAGAGCACCTCAGTCTCCATTACATCTACAATACAAAAGTGTATTGCACCTCACTGCTAAATCACAGGTTTTCTTCAAGCTTCTCCATTTGTGGAGTTATAAGTGAAGTTGGTTGTAAGGATAGTGCAATCATACTATTGAGATCCAAATCTTTATTATTAGTGTGAATGCTGAGTCAGCATTCCCACTATTGTTATCCAAATCTTTATTAGTGTGAATGCTGAGGCATTTGTTGTTGTTAAAATTATAAGTCGAAAAGTAGTAATATAAGTAGTAAAAAGTTGAATTCAAGCAGAAACCTCCTGAAGAAGCTGAATGTTTTGATAGTTGAACGGTTTTTGTAGCACAAAGTATGGAGGACTAGTTAGCTGCTGAAAAGCATATGGAAGAAAAATAACAAAAGATTTGAATAGCAATAGTGTAAATGCTGAGTCAGCTTTCACTCTACAAAAATCTACTACAAAAACCTTTCGACTATCAAAACGTTCAGCTACTTCAAAAGATTTCTGCTTGTAATCAACATTTTTCTATCTATAATTTTTTCAAATATTAAGTTTTGATGCTATTTTTTGCCATTCAACTGAATGGAGAGACTGTTCAAATCCTTGAAAACTTCAGCCTTTTTGAACTTCAGATAAGACTTACAGATAAGTTTTTGGAATATGGAGGTGAACTGAGCGCAGGGTTGAGTATGTAATGATTGGAACTGAATTCCACAGTTTGGAATCATATTTCATTGATTTTCAGTCTCTTTAATCAGTAATTATTCTTTAGGGTCATTAGTATCCATATCTATCCAAATCTATCATGTGTCACCCATCAAACCCCAATATCAGAGTCCCTTCACCACAAAATGATTGTGCAATGCAACTGTTTGTGTGTGGGTGATGCCAGTGGTCCAAAACAATACCAGTCCAACTAACCATAATACAGTGATTAGCACTGTCTTCCTGCACTCAGATAAACCCTTGTTTCCCTCTGGCTAGCTGATGCTCCCTGTGTGACTTGATTAACCCTGGCAAACGTGCCGGAGGATTGGCCTAGGCAGCACTAAGAGCTCTTAATCAACCTGCTAATTCCTCTCAATGCCAGCCCCTATTAGTGCTCACTTCCAGCTAACCCTCACCTGGCACATAATCTAATAAGCCAGCCTCCAATTATTACCCTCAGATAGTAAGCACAACGAGAATGTATTTAATGGTTGCAGTGTTTCTAAACCAAAACCTAATGGCCGTGTTTTGTGACCAATCTTGCTAATTTGTTATAGAAATTTGTTTATCTGTCCCCCAAGGGTGTATGCCAAATTTGGTGTTGCTAAACATAAAATTACAGTTCTATTCATTTTACTGTTTTTCAAATTATTCAAATTATAAAAAAATCTATCCAGGCCCACTTCAATGGTAGAGCACATTGAGCTGGGCTTATGTGTCAAATTTCAAGTCAATCTTACAAATGGTGTGAAGGGCATTGGCTTTTGAAAATGAGCCTTAATCAGAGCATCACCATGTTGCTGATAGCACTCATACCTCTCGGGCCAGAAGCGCACATCATTTCCAGTTATTTGGCCAAGTTTCATGTTTCTCACTCATTCCAGTTCATGGCAATTTGAGCTGCGGCATAAGACAAATAATAATAATAAACCTGAGCATACAGACTTCGGGGCTAGGACTCTAACTAGTGCAGTGCTCGTTCAAAACATACCTGTTGGTCATGGCTGATTGCTTTGACTTAATTCAGCCCATGCTGAAGTGCTTCAGGATGCTTTTGCATCAATTAATTTCCAATTTGCACAACTTGGGTCTCTGTCTAAAATAATCCTGATCCTGAATGATTCTCTTCAGGTTTTGTGGCTACCTTGCAGAAATTTAGGCAGAAATAAAACATGATACATCCAGCAACACAAATATTTCCAGGACCACAGAACAGTGGAGACATTTTTCAATCAAGCAATTAAACCGGCACTGTCAGTCATGTAAAGACTGGTGAGAAGATTGTGCAATAGTTTTACAACAACAACAACAACAAATGGGAACGTGAAAGGGAGTTCAGCTTACCTATGATTGCAATCAAGACAACTAAGATGGAAATTCAACACACTGTGTATTTGTGTAATGAGTGTGCGCATATGTTTAAATGTAGTTGTTAACTATAGGTGTTGCTCCGATACTGAGTTTACCAAAATGAAATATTGGAGTAGGGGTTGCTTTCTACATTCAAAGTCATATTCCTGTTAAAGTTAAGACAGGCTCTCATGTTGTCAGATATAGAAGTACTGTGGCTACAAGTTTGTTTGAAACATCTTAAACCAATATTGATAGGATGTTGTTACAGACCACTGAGTGCTAATAGTTGGTATTTAGACAAAATTTGTGACATGTTGGATCATACGAGTAGCCCTAGTTATGAAATTTATTTTATGGGTGATTTTAAATATATACTGGAATTCTCCTTGCTGTCTGATGAAGATGAACTAACAAGTGTATCTGCAGCTTGTGGTCTATCACAGATTATTAGTAAACCAAATAGAATATATTTAATAAGTGACAACATATCTTTACAAACACACCAGTGATTTGATCTAACTCCGTATCTGTGCCAATAGACTGTAATCTCATTGCGATTGTAAGGAAAACAAAAAGTTCCTAAGCCTGGTCCTAAAGTAATGAGGAAACGATCATTTCTGAATTTCAATCAGGTCAAATACAAGGAAGATGCTTAAAATGCTAACTGGTCAAAAGTGCTTTTAGAAAAAGATCCAGAGGAAGCATGTCATTCTTTCAGTGAACTATTAATTAGAATTGTGGACTGTCATGTGGACCAATAAAGAAATTTACAGTTAGAAATGTCAACATATCAAGGCTGTATAAGGAACTATAAGAACAAATGAGTGGAAGCTAATCGCAATTTCATTGAGTCTTAAATCAGATTGGCTGATATACTGCAAATTAAGGACCTTTGGTACTAAACTAAATAAGAAGAAACAGAAATTGTGTTATTAAAAGGTTGGTAAACAATTATGGAATACTTTCAATAATTTATTAAAGGGAAACACTAAGTCTACCCCATCTTACTTAGAAACTAGAGGGGAATTTCTAACTAAACCAGAAGATATAGCAAATTATTTTAATAGTTATTTTATAAAAAATATAGATGAGTTAAAAGACACAACACAGTGGAAAAGCACAGATCTATCATATATGTTAATAAATCATACGATGCAGGGCAAAGAATGTAAATTTGAACTCAAGAAAGTCATTGTTGCTAAAGTCGAATTCATGATGATAAACTGTAAAAATAAAGCACCTGGCGTCGATGATCTTGATAGTAAATTGCTCACTAATTCGCTAATTGCTCCAATGGTCACACACATTATTAATTACTGTTTCAATGAAAATAAGTGTCCACAAGCATGGAAAATATCCAAAGTGGTGCCAATACTTAAAAATAAAAAGTTGCCATAGCCGACTGATAAGCTTATTACCAATTTTAAGCAAAATAATGGAACGAATTGTGTACAAACAGATTCAGTATTATTTTTCAAAAAATTATTTGATCACTAATTATCAACAGAATGAAAAGGTCATAAGATTAAACAGAAATTGAGGTCAGTAAGACCAACTTGAAAATGGCTAAAAGAATGTAAAGGTATGCTCAAACAGAAATTAAGGCCGAATGCCAAGCAGAAAATAATGTGAGAGATGAATAAGTCCACACGACCATGATTCAGCAAGTAAAAGGTCAGATAGGACCGAACTGAAATAAAGGTCATGAGACCAACCAAAAATGAAGGTCAGAAAGACCAACTTAAATGAAATGCACAAAATGTAAGGTCCACTGACCAACAGAATTTTGTCAGTTCGACAACAGATAAAGGTTGATTGCCAAATGGAAGTTATATAGCTTTGACGATTTAAGACCCAACAGCCAATGAAATGCTGTGAGTGATGTATAAGGTCATGCATGATTCACAAATATGGTCAGCTGTTCGGTCAGCTGGGAACTTACACTCAGTAAGACCAAATTAAATATAAGGGCAAAAAGAACGTTAAGGTCTGACGACCAAACAGAAATTAAGTCAGCAATGACAAAATTTTAAGGCTGAATGCCAAACAGAAAATAACTTGAATAAAGCATAAGATTGCACTGACCATATTATCAGTAGAAAATAATAAAGGTCAGCTAGGACCAACTGAATTAAAAGGTCATGAAACCAACAGAAATTAACGTCAGTAACATCATCTTAAATAAAGTGGCAAAAAGCATTACCCAGCTAGAAATTTTTTGTTCTAAAAACATTTTGCAAGTGTTTCATGTGTAGCATTAACGTCATAATTTAGAATTTACTCTTGTTGAAATGGGGCACCAGTCCTCTGGGAGGACAACAATGAATTACTTCATTGCCAAATTTATCAATCTCATATCGGAAGCCATGACTTCTCGATCCAATGGATCTCCAGTCTCTACGTCAAATGAATACAACAGGACAACAACTGGGTGTAAATAAAGGAGTTTATTAACTAAACTACTATCTACAGAGTAAATGCAAGGTGCAATAATCATAAAGATGAAAATAATAATGAAATGAGCAGTATGATGAGTTGGCAATGGTGGGAGAGAATATGTTATGGCTATACACTATGGCTATACAGCTAATGATACTACATCTACGAATTAGGTTTGATGATTAAATATTGCTATATTTTGACATCAACCCAGTCATGCTCGGCTTCTCTGCAGGCGGTCGTGCAGATGTGTTATCTGCCGGTGTCTCTTGCGGGTTGATGCGAAATAAACTCTAATGCTCTTCACTTTGGCTGGATAACTTTAGAGGAGACTAGCGTTGACCAGATGACTCTAAAGTTGTCAAAATCTTCAAAAGGGAAAACTTGATGATGATTTAAAAGTTGCAAAATTACTCTGAGGCACTTCTGTTGTTTTGGTTCAGTTGGTCTTGACTTGGCTTATAAAAATAAAAGATCGCACGTGTAGATAAAAATTATGTTGCTTGGAGCTTGTGGCAAAGAAAATTAAAAGATGCGAAAAGTGCAAAAATGACTAAGAGCCATGAGTTTGTGGCTAGCAGCTTATAGCTAAGAGTTTACTCGCTAAAGAGCTGGATTTGAGCCGGGACTCTGAGCTTTGAGCAAAGATCTCAGCTCCTAGTTTCTGCATCGTTTTCTAGCTTCAGCTTCTCAGCCTCTAGTTTTTAGCTTCGTTTCTTGCATCTTCTTCCTTCTTAGCATCTGGGTTTCTCTCCTCTGAACTTCTCTTCATCTGACATCTGACCTGTTTGAATTGTTCACGACTGTTTTATCCCCTGGGGGGCTGGTGCATGTTTCAGGGGTGTCGCCCCTCTTCTCCTGTGTTTCCACTTGGAGAAGAGAGTAATTTTCCACTGAACTTTGGAATAATTTAAATTTAGAGTTTACTTATAAACTTGCACATCTGTCTTCCACCATGACCACAAAACATTAAGTGAAATAACATACAAAACTACTTGCACTAATAATGGCAGAGAAGAGTAATAGGTGTTGATTTCATATTACATCCTTTAAAACTGGAATTAATCATGATACAAGTGGTTAATTGATCAAACAATAATATAAACATTTCCCAAAGCTAATAGTCTATAAATGTGGATTACACAGTAGTTATTTGACTGTAATAATAATAATATGGGTGTTCTGGATGTCATGTAGTGTGTGTTACCTCATGTGAAGGATGCTGACAGTATGGTCACATGAAGGACATTGTCTTAAAATCTACATGTTACATTTCAAACATTCTATGGGATAGAAGTTTGGGATTAAACTATTACATAGGAACATCTTATGAGTTACAGAACAGCTGGATATTTCATTTATTTAGAAACCCACTTTTTTCTACAAAATTTCACCTTTTTTCTGAGTCACCCAGCTCTCTCATACCTGCATGTATAATTGTGATTCAAACTATAAAATGGAGAAAAACTTCTGCTCTCTCCAAAACACAACAAATGTTTTTTTTCAACATGTAAACTTTTCAAACTCTGAGCACTCAAAGGAGGAGTGCAAATCACTTTTTCTTCAAAGTTAGAGTGAAAGCGTCAGTTGGCTAGAGTGCGTGAAGCAGTAAAAAATAACCTTTATTTTTAACTCGAGATCACGGCCAAACCGTAAAAAGGAGACAAATAATTATTTCTGAAAATGTAGACATAGTTGTTGGGATTCATAAAATGTAACTTTGACAGGCAGGGTCTGCACAAAATTTAAACGGGGGTGCCGAGTCCGGCAGCAATACCTGTCTCACTCTCATTGACACCTAATGTAATCATCTTTTTTTTTTCAAAAGAATCTCACTCTGTCTTCGCACTGAGCTTACTCACTCATTTTAAGGAATATCTGAATAAAATAGAGACTGTAAGAAATTTCTGGCTTCAGTGTCTGGCACGGTCTTTTCAATTTATGAAAAGAAGTAACGGTTTTCTCATAATTTGCAGTTGTTTGAAGCCGTGTAGAAGCCAAATTCTGGGCAGATTTTCACATTGCCATGGTAACGGCAGCTCCTGACCTGTGTGCGTGCGTGCGTGCGCCTAGCAACCAGAAAACCAACTCTCCAAGCTCCGCTAGCTTTACATTAGCTGCATGTTAGGTCTTAAATTACATTTAGTTAGGTCTTAAATATGTAAGTCCATTTACTGCTTCCTTCGTTGCTTTTTTTTTTGTTAAGAGAGTGAATGAAGTTGTGACGGTCTCCGCTGAGACAGAGGAGAGGAGAAGCTACTAGCCCTCTCTCGCTGTCACTTCTTCTAGAGCGTTGCTCTCCTCTGTGTTACAGCTGAAGGTATGGATTTCTGCAAGAAAGTGTCTTTTTTGACATATTTTTTAAAATCTAATGTCAGTTACTGTTACAGGTCTATTATAAACTGGTAACGCATTTTGTACCCTCTGGGGTTCCTCGCATCCAAAAAAGGACACACAAAGAAAATGCTATAAAATCATCATATATCAATATTTTTTTCTGCTTTTTTTTGCATACATCTCTTAAACCACTTCAGTTCTGCTCAAACCTACCAGATGTTTATCAGTTTTCAGGATTTTAACCATTTAAATGCCAGTTTGAAGACATGTTGCCTCTTGTTTTATTAAAAAAAACAACACAGAATATGAGATATTTCCCACATTATACATAATGGAGGGATGTGACATTGTTTTATATCAGAGTCTTTTATATCAAGACATTTCTCAAAACCAGAATATGATCAGGGTGACTTTTGAACACTGGAAATAAATCATGTACTCATCCTGGCAGTAGCCCCCGTGGCACTCAAAATTTCCCTGGAATTTTCTAGTTATTATTATTATTATTAAATCAAGAGTACTGCCTTGACCTGCACTATGTGAAAAGCGCCCTAAGACGACTTTTGTTGTGATTTGGCACTATATAATTATAACTGAATTGAATTGAAAATTGACTTCTATAGCTCATGACAAACTTGAACATGTGTCAATCTGTTCAGAAGTTATGAGCCTTTTTTGAGATATGCCATGCCCACTGCCAATTAACAAATTGTATTGGTGCATCCCTAATAAAACAAATTTACAATATACAACACAAGTGCAATTTAGATTTAACAAATTTCAAACAACCAAATTTGTGTGCGTGAGTGTGTGGGGGACAACGTTACTAATGTGTTGAAACTGAGACTTACTTGGGCTATTCTGGTTGTCCCTGGCTGAAAATAAATCCATCCATGGGGTAACTAAAAAACAAAAGGTCACAGTAAGTCAGAAAGTCAAAGCAGTTCACCGAAAGAGCGCTTACATTTTTGTCACTTGTATATAACCATTTGTACATAACCTCAGAAATGCTCTACAGGGGCCAGCTGCCCCAGTTGAATGTGAGCCCTAGACCAGCCTTATCTTTGACTATCCTTTTCATAAGTATTTACACTTGTTGCACAAATACTAGTGTACTTGGTGCTGCCATGAAATCAACAAACCAACAAACACATCAACAACTAGACAATGTGCTCAGTAGAGCACATACCTCCGCCAAGGAAACAGATCCAGTCTTCAACTTATTCACCTTACTGCCATGTTTGGTTAACTGACGTCATGATTAGAGGATTAGACACAAAAACGCCACGCTACTACTATAATGGAATAGCTCATTTTGTCACTAATTTAGGTGTCTATTCTGTTATATATTTCATGTCACAATGAGCTACCTTACTTTTAACCACATGTATATAGGTGTAATAGCCCATTCCGATATAAGCTGAGCTACTATACCATGATTTTTGTAAGGGTATCTCACAGGATGAGTTGCTGGCAGCTTATCTTTGGCGCGCACCACAAAACATCAGAATACTAGGCTTTTGATGTAGGCTATTGAAAAGGACCAGCATAATTATGCCTGGCCTATGCGAATTTCTGAGGAAAACAATGTTTGACAAATTCAACAAATATAGACACCAAGATTATACAGAGACATCAAACACTTTGTGGTTACTCAGTACCATTTACTTATTAGAGATGCAATACCAATACTGATATCGGTCCAATACTGACTCAAATAGCTGGATCAGGTATCAGTGATAATGAGCCGATCTGGTGTCGGGTACCATTATTTTAATAAATAACAATTCAGTAAATTTATATCTATATATTTATTTGTTACATTTTATTTTACAAAGTTAGAAAAGAAATGTTTAAGTCAAGCCTGATTTTGCCTTACACATAAAAGAATGATCCCACTCTCTTCCACACAGAGAGGTTTACAGCTTATTAATTAAACACTGTTATTGGATCGGTACTCTGTATCGGCCGATACCCAAAGCCCAACTATAGGTATCTGTATTGGAACTGAAAAAGTCAGTGCATCCCTATTACTTACAAGAAGGTATTGTTGCCATCTGTGGTACTGAGAGACCCAGATCCTTCGTGACAGATGTGACAGATTTTTTCTTCACTCTCTTGACTAAGGGCCCATCTATATCTGTATCTAATGGAGAGATATTCATACATATCTGTCAGCTAAGCATATATACTAGCATTAGATATTTTCTTGAAAAATGCAAAAAATGAAAAACACACATCCATCAAGTAATCTTTTACCTGACTCAAGGTACCGAACAGGAGCAACAGTCTTCCTGCCAGTTTCCACTTCCTGGTCACTCTCCAAATTTGAAGTCATTGTTGCTTGGTTAACCTTGTTTCTAGAACTTGTTGTAGGTGTCTACAAAATATGAATACAGATCAGAACTATGAGGCAGACAATATATGTGTAAGAGTTGTTAGGTGTGTGTGTGTATATATACATATATACATATATATATATATATATATATATATATATATATATATATATATATATGTATATATGCAGGTGGTGCTCCTCCTGAGACTGATCTCAGAATGTTTTATCAGTTCTCAATGTTAGATTGGTGATTTCAGGATACATCACCCGATGGCCATCCAACAGTCCTTTTTGTGTACATTTGTCACATCCATAATAGCTTGAACATAGCTTTATGGACTTCACAAGAGTCTTGGCTGGGGCATCACAAGTAACACAACGCAGCTTCAGCCTAATCAAACTACTGTCTGTCTCTAGTCCATTTTCCATAATACTGCGAAGGTCACCAACAGCATCATCAAGAAAGTCAAGATTAGTTGGCTTTGACAAACCAAAACGGAGAGCCAATGGGAAAACTGAGGGAGGAGATAAATTCAATTGGCACAATACTGGCCACAGAGTCTGGCTGCTGCTTTTGAAAAGCAGCAGAGTGTCCATTTTCTATCAAAATCTTTAACAAAGAATCAACTGCATTGTGTTTTATATGAAAGTCATTTGCCAACTGTGCAATGGAATGTCTGAGCGTGGGGTTAAAAACAGAGGAAAGAGGAAAAAATGTTATCGAAAAGGACATGCCGAGCCCAATGTGAAATACATGCTGTTTTCACTGTAAAGAGAGAACACAAACAATGCCAATATGAGTAACATTCATGTTAAGTGAAATATCAGTACAGTTGGCCAAACAGTTAATTATAATAATAATAATGGGCAACATCCCTGAAAAAGCGCATTTTATAGTGGTCACAAGAAGAAGATGAAGTATATAATCTACTTTGTCATATAGATTTCTGCTTTGTCAAGTAGATTTTAATACCTGGGGAACACCGATTTCTCTGCCATGTATACGCATAACCAATCAGCTTTTAACTAGTAAGCATGTGCACCCCATATCAGACTGCAGACAGAGAAAGCACGACGCTGAGCGACAGGATGAAAGGAGAGATCATTACAGGAGTGAAGCGTCCTTGTATATAAAATAATAGCATCCAAAGTCTGACTGAAACTAAAACAAAATAGCATGTAGATGTCTAAATAAATAATTTTCCTGTAAGGAAGAACTCCACTCTGTCTGTCTCTCACTGCGCTGTCCGGCTGCTCCAACACATGATGAACTGGATTTAGAACACATGACAAAACCAGAGCATTGCTGCGAAACGGAATGCGGCGCAATAATTGTTTTATCTCGATAATCTTACTTTCATTATCGTTGGAAGCCAAAATTGTAATAAATTCGATTAATGGCCCAGCCCTACAATCTCTTAAAAAATGTATGTTTTTAATAGATTTTCACGTCTTCAATTTGAAAAAATGTTTTTGTAAGACCCGTAAGACCCCTGAATGGTGAGCCAACACTCTCTAACATAAATTACTTACCAGTACAATAATCAGCATGCGCAGACCTAGAGCTGAGCGCGACATTCAAAAGTTAGAGAGGGAATTATTAATTTTTTATTTATATATTTATTTTTTGGTAATGTTATTGAATAAGGTAAACTATAGCAAGTATAACATGCTTTTTAACATATAACATCACTGTGGCCATCTCTAACTTTATCATGGTGAGCAAAATGCAGTCTAACTTCCAACAATTAGGCCTACTTTTACCTTCATTTTGTATGCACAAGTGACTAGCTAGTAAGTAAAACACTTCACCCTGAACTAATCCTCTCTCACTGTGCGCTTACTAAAAATTAATACCCCTCAGTCGCTGTCACTGTTGTATAAAGAGAACCGCTAAGATAAGCATTTCCCAGGCTAATTTACCATTCACATCAGTGAACTGATAATGCTAATAACATGAAGGGCTGAAGGACAAGCTACTGTATCTAACATTAGTTATAACGTTAAACAAAACAAGAACGACGGGCCTAGTAATAACTAATGAAAATAATAACTGCTAATAAATGTACTTATTAATTTAAAATGTGGTGAGTTACATCATTATCTTACCTTTACATAGCGCTATCAGCGTTGTAGCCCGGTAGTGGTCCACCAATTTCTTTTTCTTAAGACTGCGAAGTCATGACCCGCCCTACTATGCCTCTGATTGGTCCATGAAAGAAATTCGATTGTGTCCTTTTCATTGACATATAGGCGGAACCAACGACAACTTGAAATTGTGCTCCACCTACCTGTCCTCAAGGCCGTTACTGCACAAACTGACAATCAGTCTTATTCCATATATATATATATATATATATATATATATATATATATATGTGTGTGTACATTATACACCTCAGCTACCTTCAGTGCACTGGCTCCCTATTCGGTACTGAATCTCTTTTAAGCTCCTATTGTTTATTTTTAAAGCCCTGCATGGGCCCAGAGCTATATTACTGAACTTGTATCCCCTTACAGTACAGCTAAGCCCCTCAGATCCACAGATCAGTGGCTGCTAACCATGTCACAATCACATCAGAAACTTTATAGAAACATGGCTTTCAGTGGCAGCACCTAGACTCTGGAATACTCTTCCTGAAAATACCAGACTCCTTTAAAAGGTGTCTTATGACACACTTTTACCCTCTTGCTTTTCTCTGTAATGATTTGTGAAATGATATGTACTCTACATACATGTTTGTATGTACACGTATGTACGTGTGTATGTGTGGATCATTTATGTACATGTATGTGTTTGTAGGTATGTATATATATTTGTATATTTCTAAGATATTATGTTTTATGATAACTATGATAACACTCTATAAATAAATTTAACCTGGACCTCATGGTCCCTTGTTAATATACTGTTTCCCATTACAGGAACATTTTATAAGAAACATTGTCATCTCAGGCCTCAGTAACATTTTCAGAATGCTGATTTGAGAACATTATTTCTTTGTTGTCATGTAACATTTTGGGAATGTTTTTATGAAAGAACATTCTATAATCTGTTACCCCCAAAACATCTGCAAAACATCCTCAGAATGTTGCAGGTAAAACATTCTACTTTTGTTAACATATCACATTGTAGGAACGTTTTATAAAAAATGTTATGTCATCTCAGGCCTCGATAACAACAATTAGAATGGGAATGTGGGAATGTTTTGTAAAAGAATATTCGATAATCTGTTACCTGAACAACATCCTCAGAATGTTGCAGTTAAAACGTTGTTTTAGTTAACATTTAACCTTATAGAAACATTATTTGAAACGATAAACATTCTTAAAACGTTCTTTGAATATTACATTAAAACATTTTCTTTAAAACATTATTAGAACTTGTAGGTAACGTTAGCCAATGTTGTGGCAACATTTCCTTCTAGCTGGGAAGGTCCGAGTTGCAAGTCAACCATGAAACCACCATAGATGAGACCACCAGCAGTTATATGTATGATTTACCAAGAAATCCGGGCTTCAGAGATGTTTTATTTTTTCAGAACAGTGCTGACCTCAGGACGGATGTAAGAGGTGTAGGCAGAAGAAGACCAATACCCCAATTGTTGCAGGGGGGAAGATGGAATGCCTTGATTGGCTGCAGAAGTAGCAAGAATGCCCTGAGTAATAGTGAGTGGATAAATTGTTGTTGACGCTTTGATGAGAACTTGCTTTAAATGAGAATCAAGCCATGATTTTAACAAGGGAAAATTCCCAGGAATGACAAATAATGGAGAAAAGGGGCTGGTTATTTGATCTCATTTGTAAATATTTTAGCATGGATTTGAGAGGACGAAAAGGGGAGTCAGTATGAGCTACTATTATGGAGCTCCTCTGCATTTGGAATGCTTTAGATGAAGGCTGTAGTGATTAGGATAAAAGGTCAAATCAAGAAAGGAAATAGTTCAACTAAGATTGAAAGATGGAGAATGTAGTAGATTCCCCAACACTTAGGAATGCATAAAATGCCAATAAAAATAGTGCATCAAGCAGCTGATCTATATATGAGAGAATACCATCTCTGAGTACAGATAACATCCTGTGCAAAAGGGAGAGAGTAATAGGACGCCTACAGTCCTACACGGAGAGAAGACAGGTTTAAGTGGTATGCATACTGAAACACAAAACATAGCAAAGGTTTTCCAAGCACAGTCAGGATTTCAAGGTGGAAGCTGCCTCACCCTTCCTCATGTACATCCTGGCTGATTCTAAATATTTATGCAAAGAGCCATAGTTTAGGACAAAGCTAGAACACAAGGAGAGGTAACTTGAATAGGTATTGGGCTGGCCTCTGGACAGATGCTCTAGAAGGTCTGGAAATTGAAACGAGAAAGAGAATCAGCTAAAGTCTTGTAATGCCCAGGGCATGTGACGGTCCTTGATGATGATGTTGTGAGTGATAGAGGACCACGTGATGCTTCTCACGAAAGTCATGATATCTTGATGAGGAGCACTCTCTATTGACAACTGCCTATTTGTCGCATAACACTGAGATTTGTTTGCGTCTCCAGTGATGGCCCCAAATGTGGCATGCAGCAGCGATGGAATAAATCTCTAATAATGCAGAGGATTAATATAGATGGGAAAAGGAGAGAGGCCACCAGCATGTGAACCACTGCCCTTGAATATTAACACCCACGGATGCGGTGGCATCTGTGAACAACTGCAAAGAATCATAGGAATGCACCAACTAATCATAGAAGATGGTGATGCCATTTCAGTGATTGAGCAGGTGAAACCAGAAGCACAGATCAAAGTGGCACCCTTCATCTAGAGAGACAGTCTTGTAGGTTTGGCATGGAAGACGCCAGGACCAACAAACAGGAGATGAAGGAGCGCCCCTGAGAAATAGCGCGGATGGTGAAGTTAAGATGGCCCAGGAGAGATAGAAGTTGTTTAGTGACATTTATTTAGTTGCAGAAAGACCATGTTATGTCATGTATGCGCTGCAGCTTCTTGACTGGGAGAAACAATTTCATCTCGGTGGAGTCCAGTATGATGCCAGGAAACTCTCGCTGCGTGTCTGGACATATAGTTTTCTCATTTGATAGGGGAACACCCAGCACCTGAAAAAAAAGTTCTGGTGGAATGAAACTATTGACGCTTGAGAAGGGGCTGGAGCGAGGAGCTGACAGAACGAAGATTAATCTTTTCCTTTGTGAATAGTTCCTTGTAGCTACACTTATGAAGCTTGTGCAGTACATGGGAAATGGAGAAGACTGTAATGGGCAGATAATGTACCCTTGTTAACCTCCTTCTCTACACTTTAGAAACTATTTCTGGCTTTTTAACTGCTGACTGGAGATTTTTTGCAACGTATGTAAGTGTAGGGGAAGTGACGACCTCGACCCGAAAACACTGATAGAGGGCAGTGAGGTGATCAACAAACACAGAATCATGGTGGGAGGACAATTCTGCAGCTAAGCATTGAACAGCTAATAGTGTAGATGCGTGATTGTTCAGAATGTCTTTGAATAGCGACTGCTCAGATGACAAGGAGACATCCGAATGCGCCAAGTGCAAACTGAGCAGGGTTGAGCTTCTTTGCAATTGCTGCAAATGTGAAGACTGGAGAATGAGCAAACATTTTAATTGAAATTATTACAAATTGGCATGCTGTTGAAAAGATGTATCTGATGCCCCAGTTTATCGATGGACGGCTGATAAGCAGGCTGAAGGGGGTTTCTGGAGCTAGACTGAAATTGCATTGTGGGGTGGAGGGAGGTGAACCCCCGCAAGAGTTGCAGGAGACACTTTGTTAGCCTTTGGCAACCATCACCAGCATCTTGGTGCCCAGCATGGGACAGTCAGTTGAGGTGAATGTTTGATTGGGCAATGAGGACCGCTGCTTTCTTAGAGAAAGCTTTATGTATCAGATACCTGGAAAAACGGAGTCATCATTCCTACAGGGTCCCGACGGGAGCAAAAGACTTTACAATTAAGTGATATTTAATAACGAGCAGTAGTAATCATCATTTTGCTGTTCCAGACCTTGCATGTGTCCACTCTGGTTTTTAAAACAGACACGATTATAGCTTAATTTTAATTGAACAAATATTTTTTAATCTGACAGGATTCCTGTCAGTGATGATACTTATACTCTCTTCTTCACTGTAGCTCAGAATAACACAAAGAGACTCTGTGACAATAACTGGAAATAAAAACTTACACATCAAACATTTGATTAACAATTAATTTAACAATAACATTTAAATGAAATATCTACATAATTTGACATATGATTACGATTAAGAAACACCGTGGATGCATGGCATGAGCGTTGCAGCTGCGGAACATGTTGATTTTCATTTTGGCGGACATATTAACAGGTTAGGGTTGACATGTCTGCATGATGCGCATCTTTCGCCTTGCTCTGGTATGGTGTGATTGAGAGATTCGGTCTCTCACCTATTTTTCATGAATGTGGCGTGCCTCTCCCAGCAAAAATAGACAGAGAAAACACCTGTTGATGTCATATTGACATCATACCAGCAACATCACATAAAACTTCCACTATAGTTGTCTATGTCTAGACTGAATCTGAATATGACACAGACATGAAGAAATATAATGTTTTTTTTAAACCATTTTAGCAGCTGCATGTCGAGGCTAATAAAATGAATTAATAAATAAATCAGAAATGAATTTATATTGAAAAAAAATCCAACATTCCAGTAACCTCTGCAGCAGTTCAGTGACATCAGCTGCTGCACTCACACAACGCAGACAGTGTAAACCTGAAACAAAGCACAGATAGACAGGCAGAGCACTTAGTTCAGTTTCTTAACCTGCTCACTTTTTGTGGTTGCACAAAGAAGTTTCAGCCACAATTTGATTTTATCCCAACTGTAGCTAACCACAGAAAACAGAAGGGACACAACAGGGAAGTGGCGGGACAGTCAAAGAGAGAGAGCTGCAAGCTGTAAAAAGCTCTTTCTACATGCCTCCCCCTGCCGATACAGAGTCATTATTGGGAATGCTGTGATTATTAAATGTAAAGAAACAATATTTTGTGATAACAGTTTTGTTTTGGCAGCAAACACCTAGGTGTTGCAATGTGAACCGGGAACTGGATTTTGCTTCAAGACAATTTGAACCATTCCTGTAAAATCAGTTGGGCAGTCCCTTCTTGTGAGCAGAGATGTTTGTCATGGACATGAATGGGTTAAAAAATACCCCACCTGAGGTGACCAACGTTAGCCAATCTAGCTAGCTAGTTATGCGACAGAAGGTCACTCTCACTGAGGAATAGGTTCTCATTGGCTGAAAAACATCTTATTTGACGGATTGAGACAACCCCAAGGCCTACAGAGAAATTGATCTGATTTCTGGAATGTTCTGCTGTGTAGCCTATGGTCTAACATTAACCTGATAGATACATCAGCATGAATTTATGACAATGTCTAAACACTTTTGTTCACAAAAAAAAAATCATGTTCATTCACACACATTTACAATGCAAAATGTCAGTGGGAGGGGAAAAAAATTACTCAGGGTCGGACCTCTGGTATCTCATATATATCAAAATCAAAAGCACAGATTGGCATAAGGTTTGCTTATGCTTCACAGCAATTATAGCCCCTTTGGCTTGGTCACTTTATGAGCTTTTCACATGCAGTGTAAACTGTACATTTTTGCACTGTATATTCTTTGTCTTATGAATACTTTTTTGCACCCTCTAAGCGGGTATTAGACTTATATAGTCTTGTTTTGAATTGAATTAAATTAAACTTAATTCAGTTGAGAGAAAGAAACAGAGACAGATAGAAACATATGATATATGAAATATTTATTCTGTACACCAGGAAACACCATAGAAAGTCCCTTAAATAGAAGCACATTAACTGCAGTCATCACTGTATTATTCATTAGATATTGATGGCAGAGGCTCCCTTGAAGACACAAATAGTTACACCAGTCATCCTCTGCCTAATGAGGCCCTGATGAGACCACTGAAGTCAAAACACAACCAGAGCCCAGCAAGTGGGCTATCTGTTTCTTGGTCAAAACAGACACCTTCACCCTTTAATAAATGATCCTTCAGCAGTTAAACTTAAGGAAAGGAGTCCACACTTCCTTGTAAGGTTAAATTCAAGTTTCAAATCATCATATAAAATATTATATGGCACTCTGTCGCTCTATCTACTTTGAGCAGTGAAAGCATCTTTCCTTGATTAACATTGCTTGAACACATTTTTTTAACCAAAATTATAAAAACAGTAGTTTGTTGTATGAACTGATTTACATACAACAAACTTGTATGTAAGTTACATCAACATTAACAGTTACAAAAACGAAAACAAATTAACAACTCATACCCACATGATACATACTTGCACGCACGAACGGACACACACACACACACACACACACACACACACACACACACACACACACACACACACACACACACACACACACACACACACACACACAAAAGCTAAAAGAAAGAGAAGAGGAGCATAAGCCAGCAGACATGGACACAAACTGCACAGATTTTTAGATATAATTGGT
Organism: Seriola aureovittata; assembly: GCF_021018895.1. Classification (NCBI taxonomy): domain Eukaryota; kingdom Metazoa; phylum Chordata; class Actinopteri; order Carangiformes; family Carangidae; genus Seriola; species Seriola aureovittata. Next base: position 113,050 of record NC_079379.1, read on the forward strand.
TATGTTTTTGTTAACTAATAATGGATTCAAATTTTTTTCATTTATGCCTATACTTTACAATGGCTCAGTGGTTCCTTATTCATTTCAGGGTATGATGTCAGTCTTGCGTAGATATTTGATGGTTTATTACAAATGCTCTCCAAAACAAGATTGCAATAATACTGATTTCTGATTTGTTATTGCTTAAGGCTCATAAAATTTGGTTTCTAAGTTGTATAATCTTTATTATTATTCAGTTCATACTGTATACTTTTAACTTGATCCCAAAATAAGGCTACAGGTGGAATGTAAAACAACATATGATAAAGAAAGAAATCTCAAAAGTAACAGTGTTCTTCAGTGGGCTTTATTGTATTTTTGACATTTGTTCTCACAGTGCATATAGTGTACTGTAGTGCAGAAAATAAAAGTACAATACAATTACTCAAAATACATTACATACATACATACAATATATTCACACAGCAATTTCTCTACTATGTAAAATAATTTGCACAGTTGTCTGGCTATAAGCATCAGCAGAATGCTGTTGGCCTGGCCTATCTATCCTGTCCTCTATACTCGGCCATAGATTTTCATCAGCATCACACCAAATGTTATCTCCTGCCATACACCAAGGAAGTGACAACTACATATATTTTTTCCCTGTATACATGCACATTTCAATGCAAGTATGACCACATTTGTATAGATGGTAACAAGGCTGCAAACAAAAAAAATGGATAAAATTAAAAATAAAATCAGAATAAAATTAGCTGTATTGTCATGTTGAAATTTAAGGTGTATTCATAGATTCACAATGTCAACTCATGCATTGAGTAACACACAATAAAATATTCTACCTTAAAAGTTGTCAGTAGCTTCCGATAGCACAGTGAATTAAATATTTTTTTCTACCTAGCTATCGTGAACTTTTTTATGATGCATTTGCACAGAAACAATAAAGCCAGCCTATTAAACTTGGACAGCTCATGCTGCATCCACAATGCCTGCTGGAGATGAAAGCTAGCTTAGCTACGTTTTATGAGCTTGACCTCTGAATGGATGTTTCCAATGCAGTTTCAACATCATGAATCTGTTCATAAAGTCAGTCTTCAGCTATAACCGACTAATGTGAACTTGTCACCATGGGAACAGTGGTTGTATAACGTTCCAAAGAGAGCCACAACTTAACCATGCATGTGCATGCATGATAGGTGTGTTCCAGTACTTAAACATATAGCACTATATCTGTGGTTTTGGTGTCAAATTGGGAAAACTGTCACCTGTGAAGGTGGTGACCACACAAACAACACAGCTGCAGCCTTTGGCAACAGTTAGAAGAACATCACCGATACTGACACATCCATCTTAAGGGATATGCATCTGCATTTGTAGAACAGCCAATAGGAATACTTTCTCTCTCTTAAACATCTGTGATTAACCAACAGGAAGTTCAAGAAGAGGTTCAGATGCCTAGTTTGCTCTCAGTCTTTTGTTGTTTTAGGGTAAAAAATCCATTAAGACTCAAGTTCTACAGTGAACAAACTATCACATTTAACAGATTTTGAAGTTGGGCTTTAATGGACTAAGTAAGACTGTTAAAAAGCTGCCTTATTAAAAAATAAATTAATGTAGCTATAACATTGTTCACAAATCTGTGTGCCTTGCCAATGTTACCTGGATTGGCATCAGCCTTCCACCAGCATCTCTGGGTGATGACAGAGAAGATGATCTTCATGTGTGGACACTGCAGGTGGATGTGGTGCAACAAGGATGTAGCTGTCCTAAATGATCTAGACCATGGCTGGATGGAACAAACATTGTAATAGTGAGAAATGTATCATACTGTTGGCTATAGTGAAAAAGAAAAAGGAAACAACACTCTTGTTAGATAAGCTCTACACAGTATGTTTTGGTAATTTTATGCCTTTATTAGATAGAACTAGTAGAGACAGACAGGAAATTCAGGGAGAGAGTAGAGGAATGACATACAACAAATGGTCTGGCCCGTAGTCGAACCAGGGACTCACTGCTCAGGGCATTCGAGTCCATGTGGTATGCAAGCAGCACAGTTATCTGAAAATACATAATTACTTCTGCCTGTTCTGTTTAGTAACAGTAAATAGCGATTGAAAAGTAACAAATATTGTGTAGGTGCACATGTTGGTTTCCAGCTCTCAGTAATGTTACTTATTCAGAATCAGAAAATCAGAATAAAATTAGCTGTAGTTGTACAGAATTTTGCTGGTGGTTTATACTGAATGAGAGAGGTATTTGTGAAGTTTAGAAGAAGTGGTGATTTAATGTGTTTTGTATCCAAGCAATGCAAAAGTATACAAGGGTTTTGAAAAAAGTTTATCGAATTGAGTGAAAATTAAAATATTGTCTTTACTATGTAAATTTAAATAATAAGCTCTCAGTAATGTTACTTATTCTGAAAGTGAGAGAAAGAATTATTCCAATAGATGTTTTGATGCCCGTCATGAATAGAAGTAGTAAACATATTGTACAGGGTAATATGGAATATAAATGTAATGTTGAATAAAGTGAGCTGTAGTAATAGTACAACTACATAAAGCTGTATGGTACAGTAGGTACCGTAGGTGGCAAGCAAGACACAGGAGCCCGGCTTTAGTCCTGAGGAGTGAAGCATTTATTTTCTCATAAGCAGCTTAAACTGTGCAGACATTTCCCTGCAACTTTACAGCTATTAATAACTTTAACTTTGCTCCGGGCTCCACGACTCACATCTTAAACACAGAGCTATAAAGGAGCCATACTACTTGTGTAACATTTGATTAGTAATAGTAACTATAGTCTATAAATACACTGTTGCCCACTGACAACATCAACAAGCTTGTGGACAGTATGCCACAATGTCTTAATGCACTGATCTGTGTCAGGGGTGGCCATACTCAATATTAGTGACTGTGTGACATTTGAAAGAGTAATATTGGACATTCATATGCATGAAATCTTCTCGAATATGTGTTTCCTGTTAAACTGACCAAGGCTTAAAAGCCTTAATCCTATTGTTTCAATACCTCCAATTTTGTTTAAGCCGGACTACAGTTTGTAAAGGTTATTTGTGGTTTTGTTTTCATTGTGATATGTTTGGAGGAGATTGACTTTCCTAAAGTTTTGAGAAGATATACACTTTATCCGTCAAGAATAAATCAACAACTCCTTATGACAAAGATTTTTCCCCCACCACATAAGGAATTCAATTCATGTAAGAATATATTTTAGCCTACTTTACATAGGATATAATAGACAGGTTTTTGTCTATATTGTTGTGTACAGTCTTTAAAGCATGAGCTCTGTTAGTTGAGCATATTTTATAGGCAGTGCTTTGCTGTTCTTCAGTTTGTCTATATTTATGCATCTTCCTGATAAGTTTTTATAAGATCCTTTGACTGGGAAAAGATGGTCCACCAACTTTTATAACAGCCCACCAAAAATAAAATTTCTGCCTACGCCACTGGTCAGGATCACAAAATGACAAGATGAATTGTTCTCATGATCATCAAATGAACTCCTCAAGGTCACTTTCCACTGTCATAGTACTGATAGCAATGTGCCAACAATTTACCTGACCACACCTCATTTTAAGACTGCTATCTGTGGGTGCACAGATAGGCCCAAGATTATTTGCTATTTGAAACATATAACATTGAACAGGAATTCCTCAATTCCACAAAGCCAATAGAAATTACCACTAAGTGATATACCCTTACAGTATATGGTGTATGGAGAGAAACCTTACACCACTCACTTGTGTCATCATCTGCAAAATACTGAACTAAACGAACAACTGGGTCTAAGCAAGGACAACATCTCACCTCAGGTTGAAAGAGAGAGTACAAATATGCTGGAGGACTTGACTAAGACAGTGTTGTTAGGACCATAAAATCTACTTTTAATCCACTTGACAAAAGAATAATACCTATTCCTTTCTATAGAACTTTCAAACAATTCATCTTTGTCAAAACCGAAAGGTTTCCAATCATTGTGCTCAAACATGTGTCTTTCTTGTCCAAACAGCTGTTCTGTTATGGCTTTTGTGATGACATCCTCTTCTGGGGTCTCCTGACCCTGCATGGGTGGCATGCCAATGCCACTTCTGCCCTCTGTGTCTTTTTGCACCATTGATGAAAACAGTTCATTTCCATTCCTCTGATGATCAGGAATGGGTGTAGGAGTATCAGTATAAATTATGTCAGTTCGACTGGTGAATGTACAGTATGCAGACTTTTGGAGTCCATTAGTTGCAGGCTCTTAGGTTTGTAGGAACCATTTTGCTGGGGAGCTGATGGCAGATTTAATTCCCCATCAAATTCCCATAGATTATTAGGTTGTCTTTTTTATCACATGAGGCATGACTGGGAAAAAGTCTGGTAGGCTCTGGTAGGCTATTGCTATGGCAATAGCCATAGCAAATAGCGTAGGACTGGAGAAGAAACCCTGTGGCATTCATGTCCACGTGTATTGCTTGCAAGGCAGCACAGTGGGAAGAACCAGAGGATGAAATGAAGAGACTTTCTCTGGGCTCATGTCAATTGCAGCAAGCAAATTACAATAAGGCCTTTTGCTCCTCATTTGCTGTAATCACATTGGGTTATGTCTGTTCCACTGTAAATCAGTATATACATTACAGTTACTAATCCGAGTAAAACTCTGGTACTTTGACATTTATCTGTACATTCAGGAGCCATCTCTTTTTTTGGAGATGAAGGGTGCGTAACTGTACTTTTGAGTTTGGGAGTCATCAAGGCCAAGCTAACTGCTGGATGGTCAGTAAATACCTAAAAGATTGTCAGAAAGAATATCTTGTTTTCTGTTTCTACATGTCTTACAGAAGACACAAGTTATTTAAATTCACATTTGATGGAGCTCACAGCTGATGAACAAAAGTAAAGTAACAAGTAATGTAACATGTAACTGATTACATTTTCAAGCAACTGGCAGCTTTGGTACAGATCTGATCTGTGCATCTTAGTCCTAACAGTGACTTCATTTGCCATTTTGATATAGACTCCCTGTGGGTATGAAGAAGCCTCCCACCACCAAGACTACACTCATCTTCCTGTACTCATCCAAGCATATGGACTTAGGTTATTAGTCTTTGACTTTAAGTCATTTTAAAGAAGAGCTTTAAAAGTCAGTGGCTGTAGGGCTGTTTGGAGTGGGAGTGCACAGAACAGACACAGGGCTGAACTCAATAGGACAGGGAAAGATTATGTTAAGTTCACATTTTCCACTGATTGCAACAAGCTTTACATTACACTATGAATGTTTTAAAATGCTGCATCCAGGCAGTACAGATAAGACGGTTCAGTCATATAACTGAAACAACTGATAGAATAATAATAAACCATGTAAACTCCTGAACCCAGCTGACACGTCCTCTGTGGAAGAGGCAGAGTCTGACGTATTGGGGGAAGTCTCATCAATAACCCTTGCAGAGGTCACTGAGGTCAAGAAGCTCCTTGGCGGCAAGTCACCAAGTGTGGATGAGATACACCCCAAGATGCTGAAGGCATCTGAACATTGGAGGGCTGTCTCGGTTGGCACACCTCTTCAATGTCACGTGGAGGTTGGGAACAGTACCTGTGGAGTGGCAAACCAGAGTGCAGGCTCCAATTTTTTTAAAAGGGATTGGAGGGTGTGCTCCAATTATTGGATTATTGCACTGCTCAGCCTCCTTGGGAAAGTTTACTCCAGGGTGCTGGAAAGGGGGCTCTGACAGATTGTTGAATCTCAAATTCAGGAAGAGCAATGCAGATCTCAAGGCACAGCCGAGGTGAGGAGTGTATCTGCTTTGGGAACCTCAGAATTGCATCTTTGCTTTTTGCAGATAATGTGCTTCTGTTGGCCTCATCAGAGTGTGACCTCCAGTGCTCAGTGGGATGGTTTGTAGCTTTGTGTGAAGCAGCCAGGATGAGCGTCAGCACATCCAAGTCTGAGGCCATGGTGGTCTGCTCCCTCCAGGTTGGGGGTGAGGTACTGCCTCAAGTGAAGGAGTTTAAGTATCTCGGTGGTCTAGTTCACAAGTGAGGGTAAAATGGAGCAGGAGATTAACAGGCAAGTCAGCGCAGTGTCAGCAGTAATGCGAGGATTGTACCACCACTGTGGTGAAGAGGGAGCTGAGCTGGACTGTATTCTCAATTTAACAGTCAATCTTCATTCCAACCCTCACCTATTGTCAAGAGCTCTGGGTAGTGACTGAAAGAATAGGAATAAGATACAAGTGGCTGAAATGGGTTTCCCCTGTAGGGTGGCTGGTTTCAGTGAGGAGCTTGATCATCTGGACGGAGCTCGTAGTAGAGTTGCTGCTCCTTCGCGTTGAAAGGGGCCAGCTGAGGAGGTTCAGGCATCTATGCCTCCCCTTTAGAGGTTTTCAGGGCATGTCCGACTGAGAGGAGATCCAGAACTTGCTGGAGGGATTACATATCCCATCTGCCCTGGGAATGCCTGGGGATCCCCAAGAAGGAACTGGAAAGCGTTGCTGGAGAGAGGGATGTCTGGGACCTCCTGCTAAACCAGTTGCCCCTGCAACCTGACTGCCGGATAAGCGGAAGATAATGGATGAATGGATGGATGGATAAACCCTGTCTATCTGACATTCTGCTCTCTGTGGAAGAAAAAGGGTTGTAATGGCATTAAAGAACTCACACAAAATAAAGGGCAACACAACAGACAGCAACAGACTCTTGCAGTGAAAAACAATTGGCTTAGTGGGATGTTTGTGTGATTGTGGCTAATTGGCTGACTGAATTATGTGTAATTCTGCATTTTTTTCTTTTACTTTGTCTTTGTGTAAACCAGTGTTTAGTATATTGGGCGTATGTAGTTTTATAATAGCAGGTTCAGTCTGGATTAAGATGAGAACTCCCACATTCATAGCTTCTTACACAGGTCCTGTGGTAGTGCTCAGCTTTCATCATGCCCAGCCAGGTGAATATCACCGCAGGGCAAGGCAATCATTCTCCAACCAGCGCATGTAAGGATACTTTAACATGAAATATTAATGCTAGCTATTGTCTGACAATGGTGCCCTCTATAACAGGGGTTCTTAACCTTTTTGACCCTGAGGCCCAATTTTTTCAGTGCAGAGTGGCCCAGGGCCCATTAACTATTGACACTATAGATTAATTGATCTCACTCATTTGTATTCAATAATAGATCAAATCCATGTACAGTTTAACATGCTAACAAGCTAAAACCTTAAGTAGTTAACTAAATAATACAATGACATGATAAAATGTGATCACCACAAAGATTTTTATTAAACTTTCATTAACTTTTGCTGATAATTCATGGAACAAGAAATACAAGGAAGAAAAATTCATAAATTTGAACAGTTTAATCTGCCTAAAATGCATTTGTAATAGGCTATTTACATATTAAACTCAAATCACAACACAACAAAAGTGTAGAGGTGTTTTGTGTGTCCGTGTTGACCAGCAGACACAGCAGAGATCTGCCAAAACTAAACAAGACCTGTCCTGAAGAACAAATCAAGCAGGCTTATTAATAAAAAAGCAATATTTAGATTTTACATTTAACAAAAAAGGGAATAAAAATCAATCAATCAATAAAAAAGGTGGTGATAAAATAAATGCATTCGAAAATAATATATATTAATAATTGTATTATTATATAATTAATTATAGATTCTATGTTTATATTATATAATATATATTTTTAAATTAAATAAATAAACTCTAAATAAAATTGAAACAAAGTGCAAATGACTCCTTTATTTTTAAATTAAATAAACTCTAAATAAAATTGAAATAAAGTGCTAATGACTATAGCCTTATAATCAGCAGATTCATTTAACAATTGCTTCAGCAGTTTTCATTTTTGCATGGCAGAACCAGATGTTGCTCTTTATATCTTGAACAAATAAACAACCAAATCAATGAACAGTCAAAACAGTAAGTTTTTAACAAGCTACAACTTCTTTTTTATCTTCAACTCTTAATGAGACACTTGGGCCTGCCTCTGAGACACAATCAGATCCAATCTGGGTTGAATGGGGGAAAGGCTCACTCTCAAAGTAGCCTCCAACGTTGTTCTGAGTCTGTTTCGGGCTTTGGTTTTAGTTGTGGCCACAATGGAGAACCCTGATTCACACAGGTATGTAGTTGTGAATGGGAGAAGGAGTTTCACAGCCCTCAGTGCAAGACATGGGTACTCCTTTGAGACAGCAATCCAGAAGGAGCCCAGGTCTAGTTTGCCCCACTGCAATTTTAAAGTGCTGTCGGTGGAAACTTCCAGAAGCTGTGATTCCAGATGTGAGGGCAAAGCAACATCATTTCCAGTGGGATCCACAGAAAATGGGTCCAAAATCCACATGTGTCCCTCTCTGGGATCCTCAGGAAAGTACTCATCAAATTTCTCTGCCAGTTGTGAGAGGTGCTGAGAGACTGAGTCACTGATCATCACCTGAGGGCAGTTTTCCAAAATGTCAGACAAAAGTGGAAACATGTCCATCCTCTTTTCCTGGGCCCTCTTTGTCCACAAAGCAAGTTTCCTCTTGAAAGCTTGAACTTTGTCTGCAACCAAAAATATGTTGCTGTTTCTTCCTTGAAGAGAGATGTTCAGCGGCCCTATGGTTAAGAATCACTGCTCTATAAGACTAAAGCACTCTGGGAGCCCAGAGAACCCATGTATCATTTTACATTCTGGATGTTGGCAGAAGCCAAGAAATGATAGTGTTCAGGTCAGAACCAACCACAGAAATCCTCAATCATTTTAAACAGCCTGCTACTATAGAAGTGGGGCAAAGTAAATTGATTATTAATTTATGAATACAAATAATGATGATAATAAGTTACTACATTAATGGGAAAAAAACCCAAGTATCGTATTGGGTTTACGCTATCAACGATCGCTCTGATGATTGTCGATCACCAATATCATTGTCCATCTGCAAAAACCTACTGAGCACCAATCACATTTTCAGAATGAGAATGCTATTGAGAAAAAATGGGCCATAATAAATCTTTGGGTCACAATTTCAACCTCCAATAACTGATTTTTTGTCACCACTTGCACAGCACATCCACCTGCATGGCTGCAGTCCTGCACACATCACTGCTAGTATTCCATCCTCATTAGGCCATGTGAACATTAATATTTCAATGAAGCCATATGCTAATTTGAATATATGAATATACAAGAGTAAGCATGGCTTATTTGAAGATGAAGATAAGCTATGCACGAGATGGAGGAGTGGATATAAGAGAGTAAAATCAATTAGGAAATGTATTTCACACAAACTGTACTGTGTATTAGTCATCTATACATCTACATCCCAGACTATTTTCTCATCTGGAGATCCCATTCCAACAGTTTAACAATAATGCTTTAATCTAATAATGCACAGTGCCTGAAGAGTTCAAGACTGTAAGATTTAATTGGAATCCCTGTTCTTGGTGGCAGCAGTGCAGAGGGAGCCTCTGAAAGCTTTTGTGTGTGGTAAATGGTTGCATGAAGAATGTGTGAAAATGGATTGTATTCTGTCTATTTATACATTTCTTGAAAAAGAAAGAAAACTGGATTAAGCATCAATTCCGTGGATTTTCAAAGAGCGTGGCAGCAGGTTTGTGTCGAGTGAATGGGATAAACCAACAGAGGCTGGAAGTCAAACACACCCCCACCACATACACACCACCTCGTTTCTATGTGAGAAACGCTCCTGACTGGGAGTGATAAAGCTAAATATATCATTGGCAACATGTTGCAGCTGAAATCTCAATGAGCCTATGGCAAGCTAATCAACACCTCCTAAACAACCTCCCTACCCCTCTACACCTCCATCCTCACCTCCATAAAGCCCTCCCTCAGGTGCTACTGTACCCCATCTGCTCTGTGTACTGCAATTAGCTTGAGCAGGAGGAGATGGTGCAGAAGCAGGGGGTCACTCCCTATTTTCCGTGACATTCATGTATATGTTGAGCAGTTCTCAGGCTTAACTGACCTTTATTTGTTTTTGTTGTGCTAAAAAGACATCAAAAGATGTATTGTGGTAAGAAAAATGTGTCTCTAGCATAGCTTAACAGTTGCATGACAACCAGAAATGCATAGTTTATAATATAGTTCATACATTATTATCCTGTACTATTCCAAATCATTTTCTAAAATAAAAAATCCATTAATTTTCAATTTCTTTGATCTTCAGGTGTTCACAGAAGATGCCATAGTAATATATATATAAGTGGGTTGAGCAGGCGCCCCATATGTAGAGGCTACAGTCCTCGCTGCAGTCAGCCCCGGTTCGAAACCTGCATCGGACGGCCACTTACTGCATGTCATTCCCCCTCTTTCTGTGTCCCCATTTCCTGTCTCTCTCTACTGTGCTTTCCAATAAAGGCATAAAAAACCCCCAAAATATAATAAAAGAAGTAGGTAAAAGAATAATAAAATGTTAAAATAATAGACAAGTCTAAAATAAGAAATCAGGAAAGGCCAGTCTCCTGTGTCAAGAAGCAATATGAAGATACATCTAATATGATGATGTATTTTGAACATAATGACATTGAGAATATGAGGGAGCCTATAAAAAGTCTATCAAGAATCGGAGGGATTATGCTGCTTGACCTGCTGAAAAATTTGTAGAAAGTGTCAGTTTATCACAGTGATTATACCTTAATACATTTTTTTATGATTTTAATTTAATTACTTTTTAAAACATTTAAAACATAATTTGTTTGTGTGTATATACATATATATATATATATATATATATATATACAGTATATAAATTTAATAATAGCAATTTAACACTGATATTGTTTTGTTGCAATTGCAATACATAGATTAATTTAAAAAGAGAGTTTGCGAGGAGGAGAATAGTGAGGACAGGTGGAACAGTGCATCATTAGTTCTTCTATTATCGGAAAAAATGTTAGTTCATGTTACTGATTAGATACGGATAATTTGTCAGGACTGAAAGTAGGCCTAGTTCTCAGCCACAAGTGGAAGGTGCCGGTGGAGAAGAGGATCAGAGCGCGAGAGAGGAGTCAAGGCAAGAGTACCAAGTCTTTAGGAGTGTATTATCGAGTGTATTAAAGCGGACATTTACATGATTTTAACATCACTTGTTATTCATCTTCCCAGATGTTCTCAAAAGCATAGAGTGAGTGGCTTTGACTCGCAGTGGCTGGAGAAAATCAGTAAATTTAGGAGGCTAATAGATATTATTATTCTGGCACAATAATTGATAATATCCTGTAGTGTGATGCACCATTATTTTCAAATCTTGTAGTGTGTGTTTGAGATTAGAGAGAAATTTCTCCCTATGTGAGTCATGCAATGTGATTTCAGAATCAGTTAGGATTTTAAAACTCCTGTAGTCTAACTCCTCTACTTGCATGCTGCATGCTTTAAACACATCACACACAATCCCACACAGCACACTTTGGTTAACTGATTCCCAGACTCTTTTTTAATTTCATTCATGTTTACCACCTTCAAGGAACAACAGCCTGATCCCTGCATTGGATAATTCAGCAGTTACAGTATTCTGCCAAACACATGCTTCCAGACAATTTTAGAGAGGACGCCTGTGCTAACAGCAACTTGGACATTTCATTTCTGTCATACTGTACTTCAGTGTATCTTCAAAGTAACTTATAAACTTCTACTATAGTGGCACAAACACTATGTGTGTCACTCTCTATGTGTTTGAAACGCTTTTACAAAGCGTTAAAGGTGCAATTTGAAAGAACTTTTAAAATGTTAAAAAAATTAACTAACACTATCAAAAGTATGTCAAGGAGCCATAGGGACGATGTCATGACCAAGACCCCCATCTACTGTATTTCAGAGATATCTACTAAAATGAGAATGCAAACCAAATAGCCCCGACCCGTCCCATGTTGTAATACCACTTTATGACACTAGATACTGTGTGAGTCAGTGTAGCGTTGAGACCCACGAAGAAGAGCTTCCTCCAGAGCTTGAACTTATACTATAGCTCCCGACTAGCATCACAGAAACACAGAGATGACTGAAGCTCCTTGAAAATGATCTTTATCTCCATCCCAAAGGGCCGTACCCAAATAAGAAACCACGTTCAACGACAAATAAAAGAAGCAAAACACGAAAATCGTAAATCTTGGCGTGACTTTCCATCGCTGAAGACAGCTCTGGGCGAGGAAGACATGCAGTTTAATGCTAGTTCACAACTTTTCTTTTTGACTGGTGAGTAAGATCTAATGTTGGTCTTAGGTGAAAAGTATCATTAGTTCAGCTTATGACAAACCATACCAACAAACACTTCAAGTGGCATAAATGTATGATATTGATGTTTTAGTGGTTTAGTAGAATTTAGCCTGTTCCTGCCGGCTGTTGTCCAGCTAGTTGCGTTACTTTTATAATGACAGTACATTGAGATTGTATGGATCCAGTAGACCGAGTGAATTGGTTCACCATATTGTAACCACTTTATATTACTGTTACAAGATCAGGCAGGATTGAAAGTTCACTGTGTCCTTTACATTTCTGAGGAGATTTCAGCATACATCTGTCTTCATCATGACCTGAGCCTGTAAAGACAGCCTCCGCCTGTCACACCAACACCAACAGCAGAGAGTGTACAGACACAGTCAGGAGGGTCTAGATGAGTAAAATTCACTTATACACGCAAGGTAAAGAGATTGTTTGCAACTGGAATCTTTGTTCCAGAACCAGCGGGTTCAAGATCTGCTTCTTCCTCTTAGCAGTCACAATACTCCACTCTGCACCACTTGTATACACTGTGCCTCTGATATAATCACAGTGTTCATACTGCTGATTCATAATATTGAATATTAATACCACAGTTTATACCACTCCCTATATTAGTTATGTATTTCACAGTATATCCATATATTGAATTCTTATACCTCTAGTTGTTTACTCCTCATTTCCTTGCATTTACATTGTAATATTCATACTGTTACTAGTGTTCACATTGTGTATATCTCAGTATATTCATGCCAATATTAATACTGTATTTATTTATATCATATCTATCCTTACTAGTATTGTACACACACAACAGACCTAACATGTATCAGGATCAGAATTCATCAACAACCACATTATAGTAACACTTTGGAGTATTATCCCTGCACATCCTGCTCAGCAGGGGTTTTGTCAACACTTTTGTACAAAGTTATAGAGTTTTTATCTTTTTCATTAACTTTGTTATATATGTTTCTATGTATATTTATCTTGGCCTCCATCTTACATTACATGCATCTCTGCACAACAGTCTTGAATTACTTTTTGACCAGCTTGTCCAGTCTCCTTGTGTTAATGTTGGACATGCTGCTGCCCCAGCAGAATGCAGCATAAAAAAGTACACTAGCCACCACAGACTGTTAAAACATGTGCCCCATCCAGTAGATGGCATCCATTTTTAGGGACCAGTCCAGTTTACTGTCCAGGTGCACACCTAGGTATTTATGAGTGTGCACCACTTCAGTGACCTTCCCTCGAATGTTGACTGGCTGAAGGGTGGGCCTAGACCTCTGAAAGCCCATGACCATCTCCTTGGTCTCAGAGGTGTTCAGAAGGAGGCAGTCCTTGTCCTTCCATTCATTTAAGGCCATCGTCAGACCCCTTTACTCCTTTTCCTGCCCGTTCCTGATACATGCCACAATAGCTGTGTCATCCGAGTATTTCTGGATGTGGAAGGACTCAGAGTTGTATTTTAAGTCCGATGTATACAGGGTGAAAAGGAACAGAGCCAGAACAGTCCCCTGTAGAGCCCCAGTGGTGCTCATCACTGTCCCTGAGACACAGTTACCCAGCCTGACGTACTGTGGTCATCTTGTCAGGTAATCCAGGTAATCCATCCAGGATGTGAAGCAGGGATCCACCCCCATCCCCTCCAGGTTGTCTTTAAGTATGGGGGCTGGATGGTGTTAAATGCACTTGAAAAATCAAAGATCATAATCCTCATGTAACCAACTGGCTCATCCAAGTAAGAATGGGCCCGGTGGAGCATGTAAAGGACGGCATCATCCACTCTAATATATTCTTTGTAGGCGAACTGTAGGGGGTTTAGTGCATGTTCAACCTGTGGCCTCAGAAGGTGGAGAAGTAGCCAGGGTCTTCATGATGTGTGATGTGAGGGCCACAGGTCTGTAGTCATTTATATCTCAGCTGATCATCCTACTTTAGGAACCAGAAAAAAACATGATGTTTTCCACAGGACCGGGACCCTCCCTGTTTGTAGACTTAAATTGAAGATCCTCTCAGGCTCAGACAGCTGGGCTGCACAATCCTTTTAACAGCCTCGGACACACACCATCTGGCCCTGTTGCTTTTCCAGGACGTAGCCTCTTGAGCTCAGCCCTCACCTCTTCCACTGTAAAGGACGGGAGACTTGACCCCAGTATGGAGGGAGTTGCAGCTGTAGTGTCAGGTTGTGAAAGAGATGCCGTAGGAAAAGCTGCAGCTGAGCAGTGGGAGAGAGAGCGGTGTCAGACCTGCTGTAGAACAGGTTGAACTCATTGGCCTGGTCCACATCACCTGATGTTGCCTGGCTGTTCTTTTTTTTCCACACCTCTCTTGTGTTTTTGTGCTGCAGCTTCTTCTCCACTTTCCTTTTGTAGTCCTCCTTCGCCTGCTTTAATCTCTTCAGCTCGTGTTGTACACACCTGAGCTTCTCCCTGTCTCCATTCGTGAAGGCCTTCTTTTTCTGGTTGAGGAGGGTCTTGAGGTTACTAATGATCCAGGGTTTGTTGTTTAGAAAGCAGTGTACAGTCCTTGCTGATATTATAGTGTCCATACAGAAGTTAATGTAGTCTGTGGTACATTCAACCATCAAGGTCAGGATCCTTGCTGTTATCATTTTCCTGTGACTCCAACAGTACATTCCAATCTGTACACTCAAAACAGTCCTTTAAAGACTCACTGGCGTCCGGGGTCCAGTTCCTGAATGAGTGGGTGGTTACAGCCTGCCTTAGTTCACAGGCCTTCTAGGAAGGCTGAAGAAAAAACAGATTATGATCCGATCTGTCAAGGGGTGGTAGAGCTGAAACAGTGTAGAGTGTACCTCCTTGACATTTTAATACAACAGATCAAGTGCCTTGTTTTCCTTTGTGGGACATTCAACATATTGAGTGTAGCCAGTAAGGTGAAAGGTGAGAGTGACATGGTTAAAATCCCCCAATATTGCAATGAATGCATCATGGTGCTTAGTCTGTACATTTGCAACGTGACTGCAGGCTCTGCTCGTGGTTGAATGCAAATGACAATGGCGACGATGTGAGAGAACTCCCTCGTTACATAGACCAACTGCCAACAGTTGAATATCCTGACAGCAGATCTTCTCCTTCACTGTGATATGACTGGTAGAGTATAGAGATTAACAATATTAATAACATATAGAGTATATATTGTAGAGTATAGAGAAAAAGACAAAAGAAACAGCACTCTGATTAGATGATCACACAGTTATCTGAAAAACTTGTTATAACATGTTTAAAAATTAGTTCTGCAAATCTAAGGCTACGTTACCAAACTTAGTGTAACAAGTAACAGTTGGTTGTCAATGTCGGTAAATGATGGTTACTAAATGATATTAGATTAGATTAGATTAACTTTATTTATCCCACAACTGGGAAATTAATTTACCACAGCAGAAAATAAACATCTATAGAATAAACATCTATGGAAATAAACAACAAAAAGCTATAAAGTTTACCTCGAATTATGAATTCTTACTGTGTTAAAAGTGACTTTGTACCAGGAGACTGGTGTGCATAATGTCCTTGGTTCTTGGGGTCAGATCGGGTCAGATCCACCCCTCACTCCTGCCCAGCTCCACCCTCTTCTCCAAATATGGTTTCTTCCGGTTTCAAAAAACCAAGAAGGGTGACGGCCAAAACTCCTGGCTTCAAAACAACATTTCACAAACCAATGGATGACGTCATGGGTTGCCACTTGGCTTGAATGCAATAAAATTACGTGCACCGAAAACAGGATCATTTATCCTTTATTATATACTTTTATTTAATTTTTAATACTTATATTTTAAAGAGTTCAAATTTACTACAACTTACTATAAGTTTGGGTTACCAGTCCTAACAGTAATAATACCATTGTATTCAGATTATTTTTTGAGATCTGGGAAGACAGCAGAAACAAGTCCCAAAGTACATTAAACATGATTAGGTAAGCAAACTCCAAAGTTAGTCAAAAATATTTGGCAGACGATACAAAAGTGAACACTCAAACTGTCTGTCGTAAACAGATCAGTTTACAGTCCCACCTCATGGTTCAACTTTGACTTGCTGCACAAATAGCAATTATGTCCACATAGTTTTCATGTGCAAAGAGGGATTATTAGTGACATTTCATGTGTGCTTGCTTTCAGTTTTACCTCCAAATAAAGAGAGGTTTAGGCCTCTCTCTCTCTCTCTCTCTCTCTCTCTCTCTCTCTCTCTCTCTCTCTCACACACACACACATACACATACACACATGGGAGAGCACAGAGACAGCGGTGGAGACGTGAGAAGTGAACTTTTTGCTGAAGCTGACAACAACTATGGTCGTAGCTCTGTGACTGTAATCACAACTTTTGTGAGTAAAAAACATCACGCGACCGTTTAACAAGATGTAGAAAAGCTACATTTTCACTTCTCTTGTCCACAGCTCATTTTACACGAGCGTAGCACGCTAACGTTAACCTGATAGTTAATTGTTATGAACATGCAAAAAGGAAAACTTTCTGTGTGTAGACTGCAGCTTCATTTTTCACAAACCTTTGCAAACTTATAACTATGGGCTGAGACAGCATCTGCCCCCTCTGAACAGCTTTACCTGCAGCAGTGGGAGGAGAAGTTTCCACACACATTTGCATGTGTGTAATGCTGTAATATCATAAATGATCTCAGAACGGCTGGTGTCCTGTTTGCTTGACGAGCTCCAGTCCTTGACAATGGGACATGATCACACCCATGAATATTTAACTTTTATTAATTTGACTGTGGAAATTGATTTATGTGAATTTGACACTTGAAGACTGTTCTTACATTCATCTGCCGAAAGTGATACCTTTCCCTGAAATATATTTACAAAGGCTATTTATAAATTCTCGTAGATAGACTGCACCTTAAAATGTCTTTTATGATATCAATAATTGAATGAATTGTTTTTTTGCTTATCAGAAAGTCAAAGTATTTATTTAGTGTGTCATTGAATGCCAAATGGCCTTGCCCCTAAAATGACGGAATTCCTGGCCTGCTTGGAGGCTTCTGTGTGGTGTTTCTAAACCTGAGCAGACTTCTGTCAGGTTTAGTCTGTCTTTTTAAGGAAAAGGACAACTGGTCAATTTGTAGAACAATGAATCGCCTAAAACATCTATATCCAGATACTAACACATTAAATCAGGATCGTTGTGGAACTGAAAAATGTCCACTGTACCAGTATTAGTTTGAGTACATCAGATGTTTATTAGCATTAACTGAAAAATAAGAAACCAAAGAACCAGTGTGTGATTCCTCTCATATTCAAATAGTTATATACAGTAGCCTATACAGTATACTACAACAGTATAATAGAATTCCTGAATTTCAGTTATGGCTTTTGGTTTTGGTGTGCCACCCCAAAATTTTCAGTGGACCCATCTGGCCACCACTATGAACATTTTCTGGAGGCACCCCTGCAAGGTTGCTCCTGATTCAGTCCAATTGAAGATGGCAAGCCACCAAAACAACATCATATCGGCCATGTGGAACTTTTACAAAGTGTGTGAGACTGATATAACATACGTTATCTGCAATGCATGCCAAAAATTATCGGTATCTGCCATGGATCTCACTCATAGATGATTGTATTGGTGGAAAAAACGTCATCCTTAATGTTCAGTGTCAGTTGCATGTCCTTTATTTCGGGACCTATACTTTAGGTTGGTAGATTGGTGAATAGCACATCCAACTTAAATGTAGGAAATCAGACTTGTCCAAAAATCTTACCAAAATTCAATTGTACACCAACCGTTTTGCCATGTGGTAGATATTGTGTAAAAACAAAATCACATCTGACTTCCATTTTATATTGAACTATCCAAACGTATCCAAACGTATTCACAAATGTGAGGCTATTTTTTATGAGCAGCCATTATTATTTTTTAGAATTCTATAGCAAGCAGACTTATTAACAGAGTTCAGTTCCTTACTGTTGCTTCACATCATTTATTTGTGCTGGTTTAACTAGCAGGAGAAAAATGTAATTTAATATAAATTCACAAGGAACACTGATGCTTTTCCAAATCTAATGGATTCTTTTTATTCACTCTCGGTCACAGCGCCTGTGTTTACATTGTGATGGAAACAGTTCCTTCTCTCCTCAGTAGCATAGTCAAGTGAAGAACAAAGGAGATATTCTTAACACCTGGGCACTGATGGGTTTAGTATGCGTGTGTGTGTGTGTGTGTGTTAATGTTGAGCAGGCCTGCAGAGTTCAGTTAGAGTAATAGCTGGAGCCTATAAGAGGGTGCTATTACATGTACTTTTCACTAAATGATAAACAAATAAACTAATCTGAATGAATGGACAGCTCATCTTGCTCGGGTAAGGTGAGCAACATGTCACCATACCAGTCAGTTTTGCCTGCAACAGTAAAAAACAAAAAGCTTGCCAAATGGCAAGAGGTTGAGATATTTGAGCAGATGTCGGCCATTCGTAACTACATTGTTGTCGACAAACAACAG
Organism: Seriola aureovittata; assembly: GCF_021018895.1. Lineage (NCBI taxonomy): Eukaryota > Metazoa > Chordata > Actinopteri > Carangiformes > Carangidae > Seriola > Seriola aureovittata. The sequence goes on from NC_079379.1 coordinate 131,754, forward strand.
TAAGTGTAAAGCAGGATTGGCACCAGTTGTAGCTAATTTCCTCAATGGTTGTGATGACCTTTTTATGGAATAAATAGTGTTGGTTTTGCTAGTAAGGCTACTGCAAAAAGGATAAGAATTCCCTCACCTATCGCTGTCTGTCACATCAACCTTGCCTTGTACATTGTAATGGTCCCTCAAGAGAATTCCAGATTACTTCTCTTAACCTGAGACCATGGCTGTGTCCGAAGTCACTTCTTGTTTACTATATAGTGCAGTGTATTCAGAGTATCTAAATTCAAAGTTTGTAAATTTATCTACTATATTGCACCTTCAAAAATTCCACAAAAGAACAAAAAAAAGAAGTGTTCACGGTGTACTTTCTGTTAACAATCTTACAATCTTACCTAACATGACACATATTATAGATGCAAAAACAACAGTAACAGGACAGCTGTCAGTGATGACACAAAAAGTGTCAGAGTGTCTGAAATTTCAAATTACTGCTCACTGTTAGAATTCGAAATGGATTACAGCTAAATGATGTGGTACTCTAAAAACAAAAAATACTTTAAAATACTAAAGTATGCACATATCCTATATTGGACATTACCTCCAGTTTCTCTGAGATTTCAGGTTTCACTATGCAAAATATGTCCTTGTGGTTTGCCAGAGGAAGAGGTTCATCCTTTTGGGAGCATGAACGCGCGCAATAAATTTCATGGCAATTTGACCACTAGATATTTCTTGCATATACATGAAAATTAGAGGGTCTTAATAATTTTATGAACCATCTGAATGATCAACATTGTCATACTTGCACAATAAGCAGTTACTGTATACGTAAATGTACTTATTATACTACCATTCAATGGACAGTGTGTGTTCCTCTCTTTGCTGCTACTAATGCTTTCCCTCCTTCACAAGACTGGAATTTCTGAAGGAAACAAAATTTTCAGTGCATTGCAAAATATTGGCTGGACGTAGAAATGGTACAGAAATATCTCCTGTAGATCAATACTGGTTGAAACATTTAGTAACAGAGAACAGGGCATGTATTTGGTGCCTGTTTTCAAGCTTGTATTTAATCAATGTAGCAGCATCAGCTGAATGGTTTACATGGCATAGAAATACTTTCCCTCTGCAGACAACACCAGCTCTATTAAAGCCCAATCTGGAAGATAAAACTTTGGAAAAAACCTTGTCTTTGACATTGCCTTAATGTATTGGTAGTATATTTGATTGCTTGCTGCATGAGTATCAGGATGTCATCATAACAGTAGTATTTGTGTGTTTTATTGTGTGGCTGTGAGTGATTTGAGTGGGAGGTGGTGTGTAAGTAATCCTTTTGAAAACGCTTGTGATCCATGTGCTCCTCAGTCACTCACTATAAGCCTGATAAGTAGTAACTTATTTTCTGCTTGAGTAGTGCTGTGGAATGAAATAGACTTCTGTGTCTGTATTACTACTGACCGATATATTGTATTTTCATTGTCATCACAATATGTGCAATAAACACATCGCAAAAGAAAAATTCAATTTATTTACACAAATTCATTATAAACAAGTTTCTCTCTCTCTCTCTCTCTCTCTCTCTCTCTCTCTCTCTCTCTCTCACACACACACACACACACACACACACACAGACACACACACACACACACGGGACAGCACAGAGGCAGGGGGGGAGACAATGAGGAGTGAACTTTTTACCAGAGCTGACAGAAATTGTTGGAGATGACTGATAGTGACCTTTGTCTGTGTTCTTCATTCAGCTTCACTCTGTAAAACTGTATATGCACACTTCAATATTTGTTTGTTTAATGCAAGTCAAATTGTCATTGCAATATTGAACAGTTTTTTCGTGTAACGCATATTTTCCTCATATTATGCAGGCCTAGTCTGTATATGTACAACCTTCCTCTGATGTGCTTTGTTTTTGTTGACTACATAGGTAGCATACTGATGAGTTGCAGTGCACTGGCAAATATGCTGCTCTCTGCTTGTCTTCTAAGATCAACCAGGCTTTGTATCAGGAGACTGCACAAAGTATAGCACAGGTTGTTAGTGGTTGTTGTCGTCCAGCCTGTGTCATCAGCAATTGGAATTAAGACAGCTTTCTGTCATGCAGCATGGTTTTGGCTTAACCTCAACAGCCTCTCTCTCAATATGACTGAAATAAAGGTAACTTTTTCTGTGAGTGATCATTTTATAAGTACATATAGCTGAAATCACAGCTCAGTCTTTGTCTTCAATGTATGTGTTTGGTGATTTTCTTATATGACGTCAACAGTTATAAAATCAGGATTTGACCATAGATGGTCCAAACTTTACTAGGTTTAGATCTAAGTCTTGTTTTTTTATGTGACATCTGTGATATATGAAATATGTGATAGTATTGTATATTGGTTATCTTTGTTCTGACATAGTTCTTAAGATTCTTTCTAAAGATACTCTTCAAATATTTCCACATGGTAGTGTGGAGTATGTTTCTGACAACCAGCGAGAAACAAAAATCTTTTCTTTAGCTCCTTTCTCATAGAACAAGCTCCACTGATTCACAAACATACACATATGCAAGCACAACAGGTGGATGTTTCTGTTCTTGGTTGCTGTACTTGTGTGTGTTCTTTATGTGTACCCGGAGAATTAAAATCAATATAAATGGCAAATCATCGCCAAACCATCATTGAATCTTTGTTTTCTAGCCACACTAGCTGCAAGGCTAAGAGATGCAGCTTGTGTCTTTTAATTTCAGATGCATACTCCTAAAAAGTAGACATAAGTTGTTACTAGGGATGGATACTGAAACCTGGTATTAACGGGCCCCACTCTCTGCTCTCTGTATGGGAGAAATTAGGAAAAGATGAACTGTTTATTATTCCTACATAAAAATTGTCTCGCACATTTTATCTCAGCAACTCCATTTCTGATTTAGACAATCATGTACGATGCATTTTCCAAAGGCAGAAGAGAGAGCTTTCTCTCTCTCCCTGACCCTGTGTGTGAGAGGCGGGAGCAGGTCTGTGTCACACGCTGGAGCACCGTGTGGCACACACACACACACACACACAGATTTTTCTTAGCTGAAAGGACTAAACATTCAAAAGTGTGGTTACGTCTAAGGGTGGAAACACAAGCGATCTCTGGAAACATCCAGTTAAAGTCTATCACATACAGAGGGATGTACAGTTTTTGACAGACTAGCTCATAGTTCATCCGTTATTGCGCCGTGTGTTTTGTTTGCTAGCAGCCTGAAGCCCACAAACAGAGTTAACATAATTATACCAACATTGTTTAATGATGAAAAGTAATCATTAGCCAGTTTATTGTTCTGGGTGAGTTCTTAAATTCAGTCTGAAATGGACAGAGCCTCATCTGAACTGTTCAGAAATTCAGTTTCCGGTTAAGATACTCACAGCAGGGGGGTGGACTTAGTGATGTGGGGGCTGCTTGTGAAACTAATGCACACTAAAATGAATCATTGGGTATTACACATGTTTTACATTTCCATTATTACAAAATCAGTCCGTAATAGTGATCTGTTCAAAACAATGCTGTTGAAGATTGCAACTCAAGAACATTAAATGATTAATGTAATGTTAATTCTGTTCTTAATTAGTTTCATTTCGTCTTACAAAATAACAGAAAGTGCCGATAAGAGTACAGTTAAAGTACCGAATCGATAAGCAGTATCCGTAAAAGTAGTCGTACGTTAAATCTTATAATCTTAATCTTACCCATTACTAGTTGTCGCTCACACAAAATTCTATTTTTATATGCAATGATCTCTGAAAAGTGTTGTATAGAACCTGTTTTCTCCTTACATTATGAGGGCAAGATGGGCGTTTTACGAAAACTTAAAACCAGCAAATTTAAACTTAAGGAAGTTGCTTACAAATGGTCTTTAACAGGCACAAGCAGTGCTTTAAAAAGGTATACCTAGATGGGGCAGCTATTATGCACACATAGTTAAAAACGAACATAAGCACTGATAAGTGATAATTGCCAGTAGGAGTCACTTATAACTAACAATTTTACTAACAGTCAAATTTATCAAGATACTCAAGCTGTTTTAGTGTATATGTTTGCGAGATCTGACAACACATACACACCATGCAGTCACACAGGGTTTTCCAGGCACAGCGCCTGAGCAAAATAATCCGCAAGATGCTTAATCTTCTCTACCCCATTTTGGTGATGGACTTCAGCCTCTCCTCTCTGACACACACACACAACACACACACACACACACAGGGGGCAGTGCAGAGACGGCAGTGGAGACAAGTGAGGAGTGAACTTTTTATGGAGGAGATGACCGATAGTGACTGATGCCGGTGTTCTCCATTCAGCTTCACTTGGTATTTTCAAGTCAGGAATATTATATAGTTTATTGACATTTTACATTTGTTTCCAGAGAGATATTATTGAGTTTATACACAGTGACTCTGCTGCTGTGAATATTATTGTTGCTGCTTTAGAAACCAGTTTTGTTCATTCTAATCCTGTTCTAAATGTTTTATTCTTTTTAAAAATCTTCTTAATAATAATAAGAACCAATACAAGTATAAATGAAAACCGGATAAGCTGTACTGTATTGATGAGATAAGATAAATATAACATTATGTAGCTGAGAGAACCCCCACTGTCACTGCTGCAAACTCAACATAAGCCTCCAGAAACTTGGGGAAAACCCTGCATTCACACTCAGCATGTGAACATTTGACTTGTCAGATGGAGCCTGGATGTATGGGCCACGGTGTCAATTTGGTGGTGACTGTCATCAATCACCAGCCATTTCCTCAGTTGAACATGTATGCTGTGTGCTGGTGCAGAGTAGATTGACCAAACATGGAAGTGTGCAAATAGTGAGATGACTACCTGTGTTTGTGTTAATGGTACCACACATGGTAACATGTGGCTGCACTTTTATAATGTCTGGCAGTCCTAACCTGTTTTACTGTGACAGAGTTCATTTTGCACTTGTTATGACTTATTTTTCATTATTTATTATTTGATAAAACTTTAAGTTCCATAGAGATGATGCTATATTTTGATTTAAAATCAAACAATAGTTATCTTTAAAATAAAATTCATCAAAAATTAATTTCACCCCAGAAAAAAACTCAGGACTCTGATTGTCAGGCTGGCTTGGAGGATATTTTTGTAATGTTTCATTTTCTTTTACAAAATATATTATCAAATAAAATCAGATATTCTAGGATGACTCTCAAATGCATTATACACTTCTTATTTTAGAATCACTGCATGTGACAGAACTACAGTTCTGGGTGAACATGCTTATAGAGAATCTTACCTTGCTTCATGCTAAAGATTTTACATCTGTAACAATTTACTGTTTAAAAGCTAATGTGTTGCTGAATGTCTACATCAATGAAAGATGCAATATTTCATAATCCATACTGACAAGTCCACTGACCTTGCTTTGATATTGTCACAGAAGATGTCATACATTCAAACACTTGCAACTGTTGACCATGTTGATAAGTTGGACAGATAAGCAGTAACATTGCTAACATGCTCTAAATGTAAAGCAGGTAATGTTTAGTGTTGTGTGTTTCCACATTTTAGTTAATTTTGTTGGAAATATATGATGATGTGTATTAGCACAAAACACACAAGCTGAGGCTGATGGGAATGTCATTGGTCAAAGTCTTGGACAAAAAAAAAAAAAATACAATAAAAACATTTTTGTTCAGAGCTTTTGCATGTGAAATGTTGTATTATAGTGGGTAAATGCAGGCCCCTTCCCTTAAAATGTTACCCCAGCAACTGTGACATGATGGAGGTTTTACTATCCTGATGTAAATATGAATTCAATACTCAATACCTACTTGAGTTTCTGAGCATGAAAGCGACGTCTGTCCAAAATTGACTCAGTGTATATGGATGTGTGTACAAAAATTTCCCAAATATATAAAGAGATGGATGCTAGTCATAAAAATGCCTTGAAATTCTGATTAGACAAAAAACACAAATCACAATACCAGTTAGTACCATCTGCTCATGTTTTTCTTCAGGTCTGCATTACAATAGCCAGAGCTAGACGCTGCATTTAACAAGCAGCACAGTCTGCTGTCCACTGCTGTAGTGAAGCTGTTTTCTGTGTAGCAGCACAACACGTCAAATGAGCCATGTAATGTCCCTTCGCTGTTCTGACAAGCCTTATGAAAAATGCATGAACACTAGTTTGTCTGACTCTCCGGTGCTTCTCTATACCTATATGGAGGTATGGGAGGTGGGGGGGTTGTCAGATGGATTGTTGTAATGGTGGTAATAATAGTTTGATATATACATATACCAATTATTAATAATACATTTCTGTTCTCGATTTTACAGGGAGCCAATTGGGGGGACCAAGTGGGAGAAATATAATCTCTTTTTCTAGTTCCTGTCAGTACTTGTGCTGCAGCATTTTGGATCCACTGGAGGCTTTTGGGAGTTATTGGGACATCCTTATAATGAGGAAATACAGTAGTGTAGTCTAGAGGTAACAAATGTATGGACTAGTTTTTTGGCATACATTTGATGCAGGGTGTTTCTAGTTTTCACAATATTGCACAGGTAGAAGAAAGCTGGAGACTTGTTTTATGCGAGGCAAAGGATATATCCTGGTCAAAAATGACTCCAAGTTTCCTTACCAGTTTTGCGGTGTGCCACTGCTAGATTATGAGCGCTGCTGCTACTAATGATTTTCCCTCTCCTCATTCTTCATAGGACATCTACGTCAAATTAACATTAGAGTAGTGTTGCTCCTTTAGGGAATAGGGAAGTGTGTAACAAGCAGCAGAAAAGTGACGGTGAGGCCGTGAATGCGAGCGGAGCAGAGGAAGAGGTTAGCAGTAAGTTGTCGGTATGGCAGTAAATGTGGGCTGCAGTGCGTCAATTATAAAATAAATAAATGCTGCAGCTTCTCAAGACCAAGAAAAGTCTTATGTTGTTCCTCCAACTGCTGGAAAAAGTGAAGGGGGTTAGCCTGAGCAAACATCTCCCCAAGAAAGGCTAATGTTAACTGTATGTTTTTTGGCTTCTATGAAACGTTAGCAACATTCATAGGAAGTCATGTTAATTAACTGCTTGCCATTACTACCTGTGTCCAGTGTTAAGATCCTCTTTTAGTAATTAAAGTATAATTAATGGCGCCACAAGGTAAGGCAAGCTTCTTGACTTAGCTGCAATGACAGTACTACCTCACTTACTTTTCAGTGAACATCAGGTACAAGCTTAGTGTATTGAAGCTGGATAGATTGCAGGGAGTTTTCGGCCTGTATGCGCTCTCGCTCGGATTGTTGTTTGGTCAACTCGGCTATGGTCTGAGCTTGCATCTTCTCTCTCTGTAGCTGCAACTCAACTTGGAGTCGTTCTCGTTCGGCTTGTAGGCGCTCACGTTGGGCCTCTCTCTCAGACTGTAGGTGCTCTCTTTTTAACCACTCTGCTGCTTGGCGTTGTGCATCTCCTTGCATAGCTACCATTTGCTGTTTAAGTAGCTCTAGTAGCACTTGGTTGTCACTTCGTCCTGACATCGAGGAGTGTACTGAGCTGGGGCTGTTTGGACGTGTGCGTCTCTTGTGCCATCGGTGAGTCTCGTCGGTAGAGTCAACATCAGGCCTAAGCAGCTTACTAAGAGGTGTAAAGCTGGCAGCATCTAGCTTGGCTATGTCGTCTAAGCTATGACTAGCAGGCAGGTCCAACATGCGGCTAGTCGTAGTTGGGGCGAGGTTACTCGTGCTACAGCTATGCAGTTGGTCTGTAACAAGTCTGGGGGGTAACTCAACGTCATAGTCATCTAAATGTCTAGGGAGTTGTCTGTCACGTTTGGGACGTTCAATATGGGGAGGGCTCTTATCTCCTACAGAGTGTCCACTACTAGCCATTGCGGCGGTGCTAGCCTTATGTAAATCCGGCTCGAAGGACCATGTATTGAAGCGTCAGAGTCTTTTGTATATATTTATTACTCAGATGAGCTTAACTGAACTAAATATATACAAAAGACTCTGACGCTTCAATACACTTAGAGTAAACTAAAATTTGTCCTGTACACACACATCTTGATGGTTAAATCATATTTAAATTTTTAGATGAGTCTATTAAACTGGTTGGTGAGAAGAGAAAGGAGGATGGTGACCATGGAGGGGTTGAGGTTATTAAATCAGGGATGCAAACTAATTTTACACTGATGAGAAGTGGATTTTAATGTACAAATGCCTATACAGAATGGAGGAAAAAAAAAATACAGGTTGGCATCGCATCTTCATGGACACTGGCACAACAGCACCACTGGTGAAAAAGATTCTGGGGGGAATCACTGCTTACTGTAGAACTACAGGCCAAGGTAATGTCATTCAAACTAACAATATGATTAGGTAATGTTTTCTAGTACAAAAATACAGGTCATGGAGGCCTTAATCTCTTTAAGATTAGGGGGTGGGAGAAAAAAATTGATTCACTTGAGAATTGTAAGTCTTTTTTTCATATTTTTTTTAATTGCAGCACAGATTCCTGAGCCAATATTTATTGTATCATTTACACTGCGCTATTGTATTAACAGCTAGCAGCTAACAGTTAGCCCCAGAGCTACCTGGTTAACACAATATTAAAGGAGAGCTTTTTGTTCAAATGGTGACTGGACGTCGCCAGCTGCTCGCTTATAGTGGATAAATCCTCATGTTGACTGGAGGTCGCCAGTTGCTCGCTTATTGTGAATAAATCCTCATGTTTAACCGTGCTGTTGACCCGTAACAACCTGTAACTTCTCTAACCTCTAATTGCAAACAGTTAACAGCTAACTGTTGTTGTCTGACTATCTGTTGACCAGAAGCTTCTACTTCACAGTAACTACATCAACACTTCCCAAGATGAGCTTGGTGCTTCAGCATAAAAGCACCAGTAGTTCTGTTTTGATTTATTTCATTATAACAGTATATTATTTAACTTTATTTACCTTAACTATAACAGTACTTATTAACTTAACTTTATTGTAATAGGAGTTTATTTAACTTGATTACAACAGTACTTTATTTCACGAACAGGAAGTGGACTAATATATTGGCCTATGGCCAACTGACCACTTGAGGTTATAAATATAACTTTTCCATATTAAAATGTGTTACATCGTGCTACTTGATCCACCTCCATAGGAAACAGCATTTCACCTCTTCACCCCTCTCCAGTTAATCATGTTGTTGTTTTCCCCATGTTCCTTATAATGTATTTACATGTGCGTTTATTGTTGATAGTTAAAATTGTTGATAGCACTGAAACAGTGAGTACCTGTAATACAAACAATATGTGTTTATTTACCTATAAAAATATGAAGGCAAGTGGATACTGCATGACACATGTGTCATACATCATCACAAAGGCAGAATTAGGAAATAAGTTTTATTGCCAGGTAGGTTTTTACTTACAAGATATTTGGCTTGGTGATGGTGCAGTATCCAATAAACATTTAACAGGAAATAGCAATAAAAAGGTAAAATACTGCAACAGTCAAAAAGATAAATATACATAGATACACATATTCAAAAAATAAAACAATGAAAAAAACTATGTACAAAAGTGTTGACAAAACTCCTGCTGTGTAGGATGTGCAAAAGATATTCCTAACCCAAGCTTATAATTGCAACAATCTTTGTTATGAGTTTTTGCATGTAACTTTACACACAAATTTTGTATATTTAATAACTCTTTAACGTTAAAAAAGTATGCTCACCATATTAATGGTTTTACCTCATAGAAAAATGTCCAAACACCTTTCTGAGTTAATTATGATTTCAATTACAAAAATCTACATATTGATTTGTTTAATTAATTAATTAATTTTATTTCAGACTAAAAAGTATAAATTCAATACATGTGATTATATTGATGTGATTTAATCTAAAATCATGTGCATTTAATGGATATAAAAAAAGAAAAACAATCAACTCATTAAACTATTAGCCTTACTTAAAACAAAAAATGGTCCTGTGCCCATGGGGCCTGTCTGGTTGCTTGTGTTGTTCTTTCCAACCATAAGTCCTCCTCACAAACTGTTGTCATTGTTGTTCAAAATTATTGGAAGTCTTTGCAGATATGAAAGTGTTGTCTTTGAAGTTGCACCAATGAGTGCCCATTGTATGCACCTGGTATAAACTCAGATACAAATTCTGATTGGCTGCAGAATTGTTCCTGATTTAACCTTTTCAATGTTTTTTGGAAGTAAATTAATTCAAGACTGCAGTTCAAGAAATTGTTTGCAATTCCTCACATGACCAAGCCTCTACATGTCATTAGATAAGATATATGTCAATTAACGAACAAATCTATGTAAAATTACAGAACTAATACTTCTTTATTAAAATGATGCGCTGACAGCAAGTGGCAGCAAGTCTGTATAGGTCGTAGTTTTTTGTAAGATATTTGTATATATTAGTGTATTTTTTGTCGATTTTTTTTTTATTCTACGTCATTGTTTCGTCATATTAAGGAGAAAATAATGTACACAAAGGAAGAACTCCTGGCTTTAAAGTTTACCAGATATGGAGTTAAACATCTCACACCGGCTGAGCTGAAGAAGCCCTCCGTGGATGCAGAGTCAGGGCTAAGCTAAACCTTTTCTACCATTGTTTCTCATGGGAAATGTCAACTCCCTGGCTAACAAGTATAATGAACTGGAGGCACTTGTGAAGGACCAGCGATAATATCGTGAGTGTAGTCTCATGTGATTCAAGGAGACCTGGTTAAGCGATACAATACGAACAATAGATGGCGCACCCCTGGTCATATCACAGTGAAGGAGAAGATCTGCCGTTGGGATATTGAATTGTTGGCAGTTGGTCTTGGTCTAAGACTGCCCTATGTACCGAGGGAGTTCTCACACATCATCACCCTTGTTGTTCACATTCAACCACGAGCAGAGCCTGCAGTCGCATGTGACGTCCTTCATGAGACTGTTGCGAGAGTGCAGACCAAGCACCCTGATGCATTCATTGCAGTATCGGGGGATTTTAACCATGTCACTCTCACCTCTCACCTGACTGGCTTCACTCAGTATGTTGATTGTCCCACAAGGGAAAATAACGATAACGAGATGGTCATCGACTTTCGGAGGTCTATTATTATTATTATTATTATTATTATTATTATTATTATTATTATTATTATTATTGTTATTATTATTATAATAATAATATTATTATTATTATTCACATTCGAGGGAAGGACGTTGAGGTGATGTCATCTACCGGAAGGGGCAGAGCCGGCTCTTTTTCCTCTGGAAGCTCAGGTCCTTTGATAAAACATGTGCAGCATTTTACTGCAGATGTCAGTGAGTGGTGGCCAGTGTACTCTTTTATGCTGCAGTCTGCTGGGGTGGCAGCATGTCTGACATGAACGACATGAAACAAAGAGAATGGACAAGCTGGTCAAAAAGGCTGGGTCTGTGGGAGTATGGACTCACCCAGGACTGTTGTGGAGAGACACATGCAATGTAAGATGGAGGCCATCTTAGACATTACCAACTTATTATTACTGTTTATTTATTATTAACTTTGTTACTTTTAGTTAAAAAAAATGAGCCGTCCCTAAAGTTAGGCCTGACACGCCCATTATTTTTAGGAGTTTCTCCTACATCATTAAGTTAGGAGCTACTTCTAGGCTTAACATGCTTTGTGAATACGGGCCCTGATCTATAGCTGATATGGGAAGAAGGTTCATATAAATGTGCCCAAAACAGCAAATACTACGTGAAGGCATAGTACAATCTTAAAATGAGATTGTGAGCAAAAAAAAATATTTGGTCACTCAAACAATAAAGGGACAATAAAGACATAGAATTATATATATTGTTTCTTTCTTATCATACCTTTTTGATCATAATGCACATTCTGCAATTTCCCAGACAAAAATATACAGTATAGATGTCTTTATACACAAACTCAATAGGTAATGGTCCATGAAAATCACTATCGATGATGTAGTAAGCAACTTTGATAGTGTAGCAAGTGAAGCTAAAAGCTGCTTAAGCTGCAGAAACACTGCACTTTGTTTGAAGTGGCAAGCTAAAAACCAAGTAACTCAAGACAAAATAGCTTAATACAATCAAACTATTTCACAAAAAGAAACCACCTCTAGACCCCTAATTCTGCAGTAGATTCCTAATACAGATTTCACCAACCTGATGACCCTAAATGCCAAAAATCATCTCAACCAGCCCAGAATTGTCAAGCCCCACAAGTTCAATGGAAAGCAATGGTACTGATATCAGCAAGACATGTATGTACACATGTACATGCCCTAAATGAGGGGATCTGCAATAAAGCTATACCACTGTGTGTAACCGGGTTGAAACACTTATGTACAGTTAATATCCATTTGGTGGTGATGGAGTTTGTGTGTCTTTCAATGTTAATGTGTGCGTGGTTTTGGGAAATGCGTTAGTTTAACCTCCACACAGCCCTTTCAAGTCATCAGGACTGGTCAAAATGACCTTACAATATAATGGGTTTTAACCAAAATTGTAGTACAATTATAGAATGCAAAGAACTACACATCAACACGCACACACAAATACACGCAAATACACCGTGTTGATTGATCTTAGAGTTGCTCTCATACCATCCTGATTTTCCAGAAGCATAGCAAAAGCTCCTGCCACCCTGATGATACTGGGGTCAAAGTCACCTGAATCTTGTATGCTCTCAAAACACTGCATGAGGTCCTCTCTGTGCTCACAGAGTTGATGGCACAGCTGTGAAAGTTCCAACTGATGTTGCTGGGTGTAGGTTGTATATGGGCCACTACCTTATCAAGAACACCTGTCCGCTTGGGTGATCTTGAAAAAAAGCCGGAAGATCCACCCAGGTCAAAATTCTCACTTAGAATATGTGAGAGGTGGCCTGTTGCATTATCAGGTTGAGCTGATGTGCTAAGCAGTGGATGTAGTGGGCATTTGGGTACACATTTTGTATTTTCCTCTGAACACATGCAGTGGCACCCTTAATCACACAGGCTCCATCATATGCCTGGCATATGAGCTTACTTTTCTGATCCTCAGGAAGGAGACAGCCAGACGCTGCTGTAGCTGTGGCTGACAACAGAGGGATGAAATTTTCTCCTACACATTGTTTTTGGCATCAAAAGCACAAGTTGGGACTGTGTGGCAATATCCATGGTCTCATCTGCCTGGATTAATAAAAAAAATAAAATAAAAAATCACAGCTCTGATGACGTGTTCCCTCACAATTGACAGCATACAGTCCAGTAGCTCTATGTGAGGTCTCCCTTTCCTCGTGGCCAAGTAAAGCAAGCTCAACAGATCCACAAAATTTCACACAATCGATTATTCTGGACAGGACTTGCTGTTTTTTTGTCACCTCTATATTGTGCCTTCTAATGACAATCCTTTAGCCCCCAACTAACTGTTCAGCAATGCTAAGCCTGCCAAAAAAACCTAGCTTCAAACAGTTATCAAGATGACTGCGGCTACTTTTGTGCCGTTTGCACTTTTCAGAAAGGTGTTGACGGTACTGTACTAACATCCACAACATTTCAGTGCAGACACTTTGAAAAAGCAAACAGGGAAAGCAATAAAAGGTATTACTTATGTTGGGTAAACACCTGGCATATCAAACCAGGCATATCAAATGGAATACAAGTGAATCAAGACGTAGCGTTCTTCACAGAGCAAAGACAAGCTGGAAAATGCAAGCGGAATAGTGCTACAGTACAGATATGACAACAACGGCAGCCATTACCAGTTACTAATCCACTGGATAAATTCGGTAAGAGATCAAGATGTGCCGTTTCTCAGAGCACATTCAACCGGGCTAAAAATTGCCCCCACAAGAGGAATGAACAAGTAAGATTAACTGAAAATGTAAGTGTTGAGGAATGCAACATCCCACTGTTTACAAAAGCCTCCATATCTGACTCAGAAATCTTTCTGGCTGAATCACTGGGGTCAGCTATTATTGACACTGCTTATACTTGTACAGTATGTGGGGGAAAATGGCTGGAAAGCTACATGAAGGATCTCAGCCAAGATCAAATAAACAAGCTTCTGCAAACAGAAATTCCTAGTTGCAGACCATTTCCTTTTTGAGATGGAAATATAGTATACTGCACCTGAAAAGTGAAACTCCCCGCTAAAATAGGTCAGTCAAAATGCCATATTAAAGCTGAAGTGGTCGAAGTTGATATCCCACTGCTGAGAAAAACATCCCTAAAAAAGGCAGGAACAGTTTTAGACATGGAGAATGACAGAGTTGTCATGTTCAAACAGCCTGTACCCCTTGAGTACACTAGTTCTGGATACTACTGCGTGAATATCAGAGATGGAAATACTGAAGAAAGTCAGACTGAAGATGATGTCCTTACAGTCACAGAAAACATATCCACAGATAAGTGAAATAACACAAGTACTTTAGCCATGCATTTGCTGATCGACTACAGAGACTCATTCAGAGCTCTGGTAAACGCAAAGAAAATTATCTCTATTTTACAACGAATAGTACATGACTGCGACATATGCCAGAGATACAGCAAGACCAAGCCAAAGCCTGCTGTTGGTTTACTTTTAGCTTTGGAGTACAGAGTACTGATTCAGATTACTGAATCAGCATATATCAACACATACATTACATGCTTCTAGGAAAGCATTTATAGAAGTTGAATGCTCAGAAAGGAGCTTAGACCCACAGATGACAAATATGAGACAGAAGACAAAGTATATTACAAACAAGCAGGCTGCACAGAGTGGATGGGACCAGGAATGGTCATTGGTCAGAATGGAGTTGTGGTATTTGTAAGACATGATGGAATTCTTGTTAAAGTGCACCAGTCTAGGTTTTTTAAGGTGAACACACGGGATGAAGATAAACAAATGGTGCAAGATGATCCTGACAGAAAGGCAGAAAGTGAAAAATTTGTTGCCAACAATGAAGCAGATAGCTCACAGACTATAAGGGGATGACATCAGTGACAGGGAGGTGAAAACAGGAGAAGTGCTGCACTCACCCATGACACAAACTAATGTGACACAAACTGAAACAGAGCACAATGTATGTGCTAACCCTGTCTCTTCCACAAGTGTAAAGTTAAGAGCAGGGCAAATTGTCACATTTATGAACAGAAATGATGGTGTTCAATGTAAAGTCAGAGTTTTAGGCAGAGCAGGCAAAGGACAGTACAAAAACTGGTATAACCTACAACCACTCCACTTACAAACAGCAAGTGCCATACATAGGTACACACCCCTTAATGAAACAGAAAGAGAGCAGCTGAGATCAAAAATAGGGCAGATATTATGGGTTGCCAAGCAGACTAGGTCAGATGTTATGTTTGACACTTGTAGCTTGGCATCAAATATAAAAAATGCTATGGTACAGTCCATCCATAAAGTGAACAATTTTGTCTGTAAACTTATCTCAGAAAAGGTTGGGTAACAGTAATGCTTTGAGCCTGGTTGTTTTAAGTGATGCGTCCCTTGGCAATCTTCCAGATGAGGTACACAGGGTGGAACCTTAATTGCGCTTATGGGAGAAACTCTTGCTATGTCAGACCGAATAGACAATGCTATCTTTTTTGCAACGCTCTTTTCAGAGCTCACCACTGGTAATGGCTGAACTGAATGGTCTTCCGTTGATCTGTGTGACTCACTCCCTGTTCAATGCTGTTAAGTCAACTAAACATGTCACAGAGAAGAGACTCTGGTTGGCAATAAGTAGTATTAAAGAGCTCATACAAAGCAAGAAAATCAAAGAGGTTCGATGGTCAGATATAAAAGCCCAACTCACTGACAAAAAAGGGAGCTTCAGCTCTGATGCTTTTGAAAGCACTAAGTTAAGGACTGTGGAGTCTGTGATGAAACATAAAACAAACAAAACAAGCCCTGCTCCCAAACCCAACCAATCCCTACTACTATAGAAGAAGACAACGAAAATAAAACCCTATCTCCAGCCTTACCTTTCAAACAAAACTACAATATAGCAGCCACCCATAACCTAGTGTTGCCAGACAGAAAACAATAGACAGGAAAGAAAACCTGATAAACTAAACTAGACTAAACTAAAGCCTATAGCCCATGATCCCAAAAACTGTAAACATCCACTCAACAATCACAACCTCAAAGCCAACTCCAGAAGAGCTAACTATACACACGTTGTCATAGTTCCGTTGGCATATATATCTGCTTCATTTCACATTGCTCTTTTCCCACGGCAAGAATGATGATTTTGCAACAAACCCACTGTAGTGGAGAGCAGGAATATCCTTGGATAATCCTTGGAGGTTGACACACATTATTCCAAGATTGTCACCCCTACTGGTCATCGTAATAGCGTAAGTTAGCTCTTTTTATTAGGGATGCTCCAATCAGAATTGTTTGCCGATCCACGGTTGTTACCAAACAATTTTGGCATGCATTGCAGATGGTGTAGGTTACATCACACACTTCCACACAACTGGCGCAGTGAACAAGATGGTAGGCAGGACTACAATTGAAGAGTTTTCTCTCAGCCACGGACACCAGAGTATTAACCACACATGATTGTTTCAAAGGTGATTGGTGACTATTTTTTATGAAAAACGGCTGATCATGATCAGTGGCTGATCAATCGGCACATCCCTACCTTTTATTGTATTATGTACATAAGCCCTGAAAGGCAAGTAAATTTTTTTTTTTCTTGGGAAAAAAATTAATTTCTCTGTAAAAAAAAAAACAAAAAAAAAAAAAAAAAAACTCATATGCAAAGATGAAAAAAAAAAAAGCTTGACAAACTTATTAGTATTTGTCTCTCCTTGGTATAATAGTGGCATTACTGATGGGTTTTGTGGTATAAGGATGGAGGCAGGGTGTGATTAGATGTGTGAAATCCCCCTGGAGATAACTGTGTCATTCGTTCATGAATTATGGTGAACTACTGCATGGAGCTTAGACAATACCACCTGCCAGGGAACTAATCCTTTATGGCTATAAACATGCTGGCCTCTTTGCAGAGCTGGATGTGGATTAAAACCTGAGCCCAGATGGTTACTTAGCCTTGCAGCATGTTGCCTTTTGTCTATATTCTTAATTACAAAATCAATTTGGCATTGTTTTTCATCACTGACCTGCCCATCTTATCACTAACATTGTATACTCTAGATTAAATGCTACATTAAATGAGCAGTATATTTCCTAATTTCC
The DNA here is from genome assembly GCF_021018895.1 of Seriola aureovittata. Classification (NCBI taxonomy): domain Eukaryota; kingdom Metazoa; phylum Chordata; class Actinopteri; order Carangiformes; family Carangidae; genus Seriola; species Seriola aureovittata. The sequence continues at coordinate 148,921 of NC_079379.1, forward strand.
AGCCAGAGATGATGGTGGCAGTCAGTGATATAAGCTAGACCAGTGACTACAGCTGTCTCTTGTGTCTGAGGGAGTTTCTTGTTGATTTGTATTGATCCAGACCTCCTGCTACAGCTGTATGCTAATTTGCCCTCTTAGTTCTTCTGTATCCTAGCTTTATTGAGTGAAAACACGAAGCACTGTTTTATACAGCATCTGACTTTCTTTATTCCCTAGTGGTAGACAAAGCTCAGAGGTTTTTGTTCAATAGATACTCTCACTTGTAGTTTTATGCAGGCAGTCTGTCAAATTACAAAATTTGACACAAATGTGCTTTACAGTTGTGGTTTTGATGAAATCCTGTTTTAAAGCTAACAGCGGTTGGCCGGTTTGGTTGAGCCACCACTTTCAATGGATTCATTCAATAGCATGCTTCCCCAGATCCTACGGAATTTTATGAGTTTTGAGTGAAATACCGTGACAGCTATTTGATAGATAGACATGGAATTTGGAGGAGAGATTAAAAGGTCCCAAAAGAATATACTATGACTTTGGCAGCATAAGCTTTCACCTGTTCAGTGAAATATGTCAACATCTACAATATGATAATACTGATGGAAGTTTTTGGCTCAGTGTAATGTAACTTGGATTATTATTTTCCGTTGTTAAAAGTGGTACTGCAGCCTAAACCATAAGAGATAATGGCATGAGATTGGCAGGGCTGGTATAGACTCCTGCACGTACCTCAGACACCAAAAATGACACATGTCCATCATAAGATATCGCTATACTCAAGGAAAAAGCGTTTTGGCCTCTAACTCCCCCATAGTACATTGCACATTCAAAAACAGAGATCCATGGGGAATGTAAAATTATTTCCAGGGACATTATATTGATTTTCTTTTCTTTTTTTCTAATGTTGCTTTTAAAAATGTACTTTAAAATTGCTTGAGGTATGCTTTACTCTTTGGAAACTGAATGATGCCAATGACTAATTTCTTTTTTTTGACAGTGGAATAATTATCTTAATCTTACTTAATCTTAGTATAACAAGCTCTGCTGTTTTGTAATCATAAAAATTAATCCCAAAGCCACTTTACGTCCTTTATCCGTTCATCGTTTTTAAGAAAAAAGGCTACACCTTTTGTTATGGGCAGTCTACCCAGCCACCCTGGTTTCCCAGCTGCTCAGAAACTGCAGCGAAGAGGAGGAGCACTTCCAATTCACTGAGCCTCGACTGCATTATGTCAAATAAACTGCATTCATTACATTTTTTATCAGTCAGTAATGGCCAGTGTACTTTTATATGCTGTAGTCTGCTGGGACAGCAGCATGTCAGACATGAACACATGAAGCCTAGACAAGTTGGTCAAAAAGGCCCAGTCTGTGCTTCAGGACTGTTGTGGAGAGATGCATGCAATGTAAGATGGAGGCCATCTTAGACATTACCAACTACCCTCTCCACAACATTCTGGCAGGACAGAGAGGCAGCTACAGCTGCAGCAAACATCTCATCTTGCTGTGCTGCAGAACAGGGAGGTTCCCACTGCCATCAGGCTATACAAACATCTTAGCCAAAGGAAGTGGACTGATTTAATTATTGTTTATTTGTTTTTAACTGTTATTATTATCATCAACAATGAGCTAATGCACACATCAATTTCCCCTAGGGGGTAAATAAAGTATCTGTCTATTTATCTATCTATCTCGCTAAAGGAGTAGGAGGAATATAAGAACATGAGACACAATGAGCAAGAGAGTGAAGGAGAGTGGGAGAGAGAGAAAACATTGGAAACTGCTAAGCTAAAGAACTAGTAGATATGAATAGCATATAAACAACAGAAATGACAGCAACTAGAAATGAGAAAATACACTTACTGCAGCACAGCAATAAAAGTCCTTCAACTTCAACAGGAGCAGATCAATTTATTTAAGGTAAACACAAGAAACTTGTGCTACATTAGGTACTAATTAGCTACATAGGCTTTGTACTAAAGTACCGCTATGACCAACTATACATAATCAAACAGAGGGAATAAAAATCTAACTATTTTACCGCTGTTGTAGTCCAGCCAAAAAGAACATGCAATATCTACATAGATATTGGGTGTACACAGCCAGAAATTAGATGAAAAAAAATCAACAGTTTTAAATTTTTAGTTTCCTGTTAAATTGAATATTCATCCACATCTGTGACAAATTTTCAGACACACCAGGAATAGACCAAAATGCACAACTCAAAAACAGTCCAGTTTCCAAAAAATCAGGTCCTTTAATAAAAAAACAAGTTCAGTACACAGGAGTCAGTCAGTAGAGGCAAACAGATCAAAAGGGCTAAGAGTAAAGTCAAGGGGTAAAAAAAAACACTTGGAGACAAAAAACTAGAGAATAAAGGCTTGTACACTCACAACAACAGGCAAAGACAAACTGGCAAAAGGAGCAGGGAGCACACAGACTAAATACACAAGGGAGGCAGGAATAATGAGGAACAGGTGAAATACATCAGGGCGGGGCAGACAATCACAAAGGTGGGAAACACACACAAGGGCAGGAAGTGGATCTGAAATGAGAGGACAGTTAGACACCAAAATAAAACATAACTGAAAAAGTGAGAAAAAACTAAACCATGATCTAATGTCAAGACAAGGCATGATAGTCTGGACCTAAAAAGACTATCAGCAATGTAACACCATTAAGTGGTAATGATTTTTAATGGCACACCATTCCTCACATTAGCTAATACATTTTTATGTTGCCCCTGTACCGATTGGGTCTTCAGCTTTACTGGCTCAGCATCTGCTTCCCTCCTAACAAGGTTTTATTGTTGAAAGTTGATGTTTACTTAGACCTATAATTGTATTTTTATAAATCCAGTGGAAGTGCAATCATAGTACTGAAAGAGAGATTTATGGGTCTTTGTTAGAACATTTTATTGCACTCAGAAGCACTTAGGTTTCAGATATTTGATTTGGAAAGGTAATAGTTTTCTCAGAATTCACTTTTATGTTGAGGAAAAAAATCTGGTTTTGATGGGCTTTTTTGCCATCAGCTGTTATTGGTGGGCATTGAATGACTTCCATAGAAATGGTTTGTGAAAGACTGACTGTGAAACATCAACATTTTGAAAACACGTACCTCGTGTATCTACTCTTGACAGTCTTTTTGATGGAAAGCAAAAACTGAGGAAAATATTCATTTTCAAAATTATGGCTATGGTCTTCCATTCATACAGTTCATGCAGTTACATTTGTGCTGGGATATGTGTATTCGGGAAGATGACCATTGGGAAGTTCTACCAGAGCAGCAATGAATGATTCTGGATTATTAGAATTTGCTTCTTACTGGCATAGGCTACTGGTTGTGATAAAATTGGAAAATCTGGAAACATGGGCATGTGGCTACAGCAAAGTACACCAGCAGTCAGACAAGTTGTTAACACACCAAAGGTTTTTCCAGATTATTCAAATCACACTATTTGGTGGTAAAACTGAAAGCGCAGCACAGAAAAATTGCATGCATGACATAAGTATGGCTAACCCTGGGGCTTGTTTAGACCCTGTTTGATCTTCTGGAGAAGGGTGGTAGTCACTTTTCTCACAGTTACTTTCTCATCAAAGTTGCAATTCTATTCCTCTCAGTTTCACTTAGACCTTTCTCTGATCACTCTGTCGTCTTACTCTTTACAGGTCCATGGGGTCGGTGTATGGGCAGTGAGTGTGGTCCTGGAGGCAGCCAAAGTAGGGCAGTATGGTGTGCCCATTCTGAAGGCTGGACGACCTTGCACACCAACTGTGATCAGATGGAACGTCCAGACAACCAGCAGAGTTGTTTCAGAGTGTGCGACTGGCACAAAGATCTGTATGACTGGCAGCTGGGTGCATGGAACCAGTGTGTTCCAGTGTCGATGCGCAGTGCCGGGGTGCAGCGCCCTGCTGTATGCACCCGGGGAGAAGAGGGCATTCAGACCCGTGAGGTGGGCTGCGTGCAGAAAGTGAATGGTGAGCCTGCAGAGGATGCAATCTGTGAATACTTTGAACCTAAACCACGCCTAGAGCAGGCATGTCTTATTCCCTGTCCTCGGGACTGTGTGGTGTCTGAATTCACCCTGTGGACTCCCTGTTCAAAAACCTGTGGATTGGGCTTACAGAACCGGATTCGCTTCATCCTTGCTCCACCACTGTTTGGCGGAGCAGCCTGCCCAAACTTGACTGAGTTTCAGACATGCCAGCCAGGGCCCTGTGAGGGAGAGGAAAGTCTCTATAGCCTTAGAGTGGGACCTTGGGGGCCCTGCTCTGTCCCACTGTCAAGGCAAGCTAGACAAGCTACAAAACCACCCAGGGAAAGTGATACAGATTCCAAAGAGGGTGACCAACAGTCCAGAGAGATCGAAAAACCATCCACAGGGGCTGACAAGCAGTCCAGGGAAAGTATCAAACAGTTTGGTGAGGGCGATAAACAGTCAAAAGGAGGTGACAAACAGATCAGAGAGGGTGAAAAACAGCACAAAGGAGACAGATGGTCCAAAGTTGGTAATAAACTGTCCAGTGATGGTGACAAACGTTCCAGATCCAACAGAAAACTGAGTAGGGCAAACAGGAAACCAGACAGGCCATCCCGACAAGCAGACAGGCCCAAACGCCAAAAAAAGGCTAAAAACAAGGAGAAAAGAGAGAAAATGAGAGCGAAAGTCAGAGAGAGGTTAAGAGAAAGAGGCAAGTCAAAGGATCCTCAGACAAAAGAACTTATTAAGAAGAAGAGGAACAGGAACCGTCAGAACCGCCCAGGAGGAAAGTTCTGGGACTTGCAGGTTGGCTACCAGACCAGAGAAGTGGTGTGTGTCCACAAGAGTGGGAATGTTGAAGCTCTCAGGTAAGAATGACTGAAACAAGTTTTCTCACATGTCACCTCACAGCTTCTGCATTATCCATGCTTCCATCTACAATGATGTGTTACTATGAATTTAACCTGTAATATTTTTTATTCCAAAGGAGAAGGAATCCTCAGACCTGAGTCAGTTTCGAATGATCTCTCTCCTAAATGTAAAGGGGAAGATCTCCTTTAGCGTAATCGCACGGAGATTAGCTAGTTATTTAGAAAGGAATAGCTTAATAAATACTGCAGTACAGAAGGCAGGAATACCAGGATTCGCAGGGTGTTTAGAGCACACTAGCACGATTTGGCATCAAATTCAGGCAGCCAAGACAAAGAAAAGAGACTTGCATGTCATATTTTGGGATTTAGCAATTGCGTTTGGTTCAGTGCCACATAGCCTTATTTGGGAGGCATTTGATTATTTTAGAGTGCCTGGAGTAGTGGTTAATTTAGTAAGGTCATATTTCCAAGACATTAGACAATGCTTAAGTACAGCAGGCTTTACAACAGGGTGGCAGAGGCTAGAAATAGGCATTATGGCAGGGTGTACGATTTCTCCATTGGCATTCACAATGGCGATGGAGGTAATCATTAGAGCTTCTAAGTTGGTTGTAAGTGGAGAGAGGCGGCAGGATGGGATGCGCCTTACACCAATTAGGGCCTACATGGATGACATGACGTTGATAACTACAATGGTGCCATGTATGAAAAGAGTACTTGAGAGACTTAATAAAAACTTAAAGTGGGCTAGTATGAAAATCAAGCCTAGTAAGACTAGAAGTATCTCAATAGGTAGAGGGAAGTTAAGTGATAGGAAGTTTGTAATAGACGAAGAGGAAATTCCAATAATTAGGGAAAAATCAGTAAAGAGTCTAGGTAGGTGGTACAAGGCAGACTTGAATGACGGAGAACAGGTAGTGAAGTTTCCGAAAGATGTTGCTGAGGGACTGGATAGAATAGATAAGTCAGGGCTTCCAGCCAAGTTGTGGTGTCTGCAGTTCGGGTTATTTCCCAGGTTGATGTGGCCACTGTCTGTATATGAGATTCCATTATCTTCTGCAGAAAAAATGGAAAGATTAGTTAGCTTTTACATTAGGAAGTGGCTAGGTGTTCCTAGATGTTTAAGTACGGTGGCACTGTATGGGAAAGGCATACTTCAGCTCCCAATAACTAGTCTAGTGAAGGAGTTTAAATGTACTAAGGTTAGGACAGAGCTCCTGTTATCTGGGAGTAAAGATGCTGTAGTTAGTAAGGTGGTTCCAAACCCAATCAAGGGGAGAAAATGGAATCCAAGAATGGCGGTGCAGGAGGCGGAAGCAACGCTCAGGCATACAGAGATTGTGGGTAATGTCCAAATAGGCCGGGGAGGCTTGGGGCTTGGCCCAGGCAAACCGGTGTGGAGTAGAACAGGTCCCAAAGAGAAGAGAAAGCTAGTTGTGGAGCAGGTTCATAGACAGGAGGAAATATTAAGGGGTGCAAAGGCAGTGGCCCAGGCTAAGCAGGGACAGTGGTTGAATTGGGAAGGTGTAGATAAGAAAAAGCTTAGCTGGAAAGAGCTGTGGAGTATGTAGGAAAGTAGTATTAGATTTTTGATAGGGGCAACATATGACGTATTGCCAATTCCCCAGAACCTAAAACTCTGGGTAAATGGAGACCCGCTATGTTCATTGTGTTCAGGTACTGCAACTTTAAAGCACATTTTGTCAGGCTGTAAGGTTAGTCTGTCGCAAGGCCGGTATACGTGGCAACATAACCAGGTTTTAAAAAGCTTAGCCGCAGGAATTGAAGATTTATGGAGGCAGACAAATTTAGGAGGGTCTAAAATAAAGACAGTTGCAATCAAGTTTGTTCAAGAGGGAGAGAAAGTTGGTAAGACAGAAAGGAGGCAAGGCAGCTTAGAGGATGCTTGTGATTGGGAAATGCAGGTAGATTTAGGAGGAAAGCTTGTTGTTCCCCAGGAAATAGCCAGTACAAAGCTAAGGCCTGACATAGTCTTGTGGTCTAGGAGTAGAATGAGAGTATATTTCATAGAGCTGACTGTTGCGTGGGAGGCTTCAGTGGTAGAAGCATATGAAAGGAAAAAGCTTAGGTATGTAGAGTTTGGGGCAGAAGCAGAGCAGCGAGGATGGGAAGTTAGGATTTGTCCAGTGGAAGTTGGATGTAGAGGATTTGTAGCAAGGTCTGTTGTCTCTTTGGTGAGGGAGTTAGGAGGAAGTGGACAGAGTGTGAGGAAAATAGTAAAGGACATGTCAGATAAGGCAGTAAGATCAGCAGTGCATTTGGATGAGAAGAAGTAATGGTAGCTGGGGGCCCAGCAGGGGGAGCACTTAGGATAGACAGACTCTTAGGAGAAGCAAGGAAGATATCCAGGAAGAGGAAGTGTTTTTAAGTGGGGGGTGTGGCCTGTGTGAGCCTCTTTGATACCATGCGGTTAGTTCAGGTGAGTTGGCCTGTATTGTTTGTTTGCATTGCTTTGAATTGGTTTGTAGTTTGTCTTTGACTGTTTAGGTGAGTTTGTTTGTTTTAGGTGAGTAATATTGTCTTGGAGAGTGGGGGAGTAGGGGGAGGTAGAGCACAGCCTAATCCGGAGGGGGAGAGTTTAGCTCAACAAGGCATCTCTCCCTGACTCTACCTCCCTCATTCAAAATGGCCGCCACTTTCTGGGAAAGAAGAAAATCTAGTCCTACACTACAGAACAGAACTGTTTAGGGGAGTTTTTGTTTGCTGAATCTGCTAGTGTGTTTTGTCCTAGTTGATGATAGTGTTGTTTGTGGTAGCATAGGCAAGATAAAGGAGAAAATAGATGTGGTGTGAGGAGCAGTGATGGCTGGCATTAGGGGAGTGACTCTGGGATGCCAGTGATCACTGGCTAGCCTCCTGGAGGTGTTGTGGGACCAACTAGATTAAACACTGGTGAAAGGAGGTTCCCACCTGTTGACCCCGAAGACATGTTAGTTATCACTGCTCATTAGTCTGTATAGCTAAATTAATAGTTATCATAGGACTTAGGATGTTAAGCTTAGGGAGCTATTCACCGGGTCCATTTTCTGTAGCACAAGTTTCTTGTGTTTACCTTAAAAATGTCTTCAATTTCTTAATAGGCTACTCTGGAAAATAATTTAATTTGAGCATTAAGACTGGAATGAGGATTAAAGTATTTTGAAATTAGTACATTCAGGTTTTTATGCAAAGCCAGGGCTGGAGGCATTATGTTTTCAGGTTATCTGATGGCCGTTAATCTCATTCTTATGTATGTTATATCTCAGTAAAGCTATGAGGGAATTTCTTCAAAATTTGGCACAAACATTCACTCTGACTCAAGGAAGAACTGATAAGATTTTAGTAGTCAAAGGTTTTTGGTCAAGGTCACGTTGTTCTCATAAAACACAGTTTTGGCCTTGTGAACATGATATCTTGGTTAACTTGGAAACCGTATTACAAAATAAAACAGGAAGTGAGAAAGTCCAAAACAAAACTAACAAAAAGTGTCTGCCATAGCAAACCATGACAGTTTGTAGCTGTATTCTGATTGGTTAATTTGTTTTTAGCTTTATTCTGATTGGTTGGTTTGTAGCTATATTGTGATTGTTTGGTTAGCAGCTGTATTCTGATTGATTACTTGGTTTGTAGCCTTTTTTTGATTGGTTGGTTTGTAGTTGCACTCTGATTGGTTAGTTGGTTTGTAGCCGTATTTTGATTTTTTTAATTTGTAGCCGTATTCTCAATTGTTGGTTTGTAGTCGTATTCTGATTGGTTGGTTACTATCTGTATTCCTATTGGTTAATTGGTCTTTAACTTCATTCTGTTTGGTCAATTTGTAGCCGTATTCTAATTGGTCAATTTGCAGGTCTGTTCTAATTGGTTTGTAGCTGTATTTTGATTTATGTCATATTCAGATTGGTAAAGTTTTCTAGCTGTTTTCCTATTGGTTAGTTTCTTTGTAGCCATACTGTAATTGGTTGTTTTGTAGCTCTAATCTGATTGGTAGTTTTGCAGCCGTATTCTCATTGGTTGACTTGTAGCTCTATTCACATTATTTGGTTTGTAGCTGTATTCAGATTTGTCAATTTGTAGCTGTATTCTGATTGGTTTGTTGATTTTTAGCTGTAATTTGATTGGTTGATTTGTAGTTGTATTCTGATTGATTCACAGATGAATTCCTCCCGAGTTGACTCGACTGAGCTGCACTAGAGGGAGGAAGTGCTCTGTGATTTATAAGAAACACAATTACATCTTTGCAATTGCATCTTCTGATTGTCATTGAAATATTGCACATTGAAATATTTTTGTATCCCAGGAGCTCCTCAAAGGAATCCCTTCAAATTTGGCAGAAATGTTCACTTGGACTCAAGCATGATTGAGCTGATAACATTTTGGTGCTCAAAGGTCAAGGTCCTCACAAAACCTGGTGTTGGCCTTGTGAACGCAATATCTCGGGAACTCTTCAAGGGAATCCCTTCAGATTTGGCACAAATGTCAACTTGGATTCAAGGATGAACTAATTACATTTTCTGACACTGACCTCAGTCACTGCAGGTGTCCCTAAAAAAGCCTTTTCAAGCTGTCATGACTGGGTAAAATGACCTCACACTGATGGTTTCAAATCCAAATTTGTCCCAACAACCATAGCAAGACATGTATACACACATATGTGTGTGAAGTTGATCTGCAATAAAGCTATACCGCTATATTCAAATAGACGATAGCTAAGATAAATGTGCGCGTGGTGTTGGGAACTCCGTTAGTTTAACCTTCAAGCAGCCCTTTGAAGTTGTCAGGACCTGTCAAAATGACCTCACGATAATGGTTTTTAAACAAAATTGTCCTCACAAAGAAAGATATCTACACACATGCAAAGAACTACACATCAACACGCACACACAAGTACACGCAAATACACTGTGCTGATTGATCTTAGAGTTGCTCTCATACCTGAGTTGAAAGGCAGAATTACGAATTAATGAGTTTAATTAGCCAATCAGAATCAGATTTGCCCATTTCTGCAAAGGAACACCTGCTCCTGAATTAGCATTTCAGTCAATCGGAGAGGTGGAGGGTACTCCCATCAAAAACTGTAAAAGATATTGGAATGAGACCAAAACTTGGTGATACTGGCCAAATGAAAATTGTCAACGAAGGTTGGAAATTGAGGGATTTGAAAGTGCTTGTCTGACTTTTTTGAGTTAAATTTTCAAGGATGGCAGTTAGAGTTTGCAGTTAGCTCTGGTTTTATTTGTATAGTGCCAATTTACAACATAAGTTATCTCAAGGCACAAATTTATAATATTAGTTACAGAGACCCAACAATTCCCACAAAGAGCAAGCACTAGGCGACAGTGGCAAGGAAAGACTTCCTTATAAGAGGCAGAAACCTCGAGCAGAACTGGATTATGGGTGGGCGGCCAACTGCCTCGACTGGTTGGGATGGAGAGATAGAGAGAGAGAGAGAGAGAGAGAGAGCAAGAGAGAGCACAGAGGAAAAAAACAAGAACGTGCAATGATAGCAATATTAATAATAGCAATAGTAACGCAGTAACAGCAATAGTAATATAATGGCAAATGTAGTGCTCCTCCTGATAAAAATAGTAATGACAGCTAATGACATTAATAATTATCATTATTAATTATAGTAAATTTTAGTCCAGTTAGCGAGTGGAGCTGTGCTTAAAAACAGCAGACATCGCTGAAGATATCACAATCCTCTACAACAACACCACACTGAGTGAGCGAGAGAGACGGTCAGAGAGACAAGCTAGTGCTAACTGCAAAGCCAAAGTAACTAGCAGATCTGAACAGCATATAAACAGCTGCAGAGTTAGTGAGTTAGTAAGTTATAATGTACAGCAGGTATTTGGACACTGTGATAACAGCAAGAAAGAAAACAACAATATTAACTGTGTTCAGACAGAGTAGCAATATACTCTACCAGTAACAGAAACTGAGATCACACCACACTGATATCAGCACGTCAATATGTGAACGGCGTCACTTCTATTAGTGAAAAGACATCAGTATGAGTTGCTTTCATACCTGATTTAAAATTGTTCTCAGATAAAAGAACAAAATAAGTCAGTTAAAATGTTTCTGAGTAAAGGTGTTACTGTGTTACTGTTGGGAGAGAGGAGTTAAACATGTTATAGGGTGATAATAATAATATATGATAAAACTATAAAATGAAAGAACATCTTTAGGTTACCAGATATATCAGTTCAGAGGTGAGAACAGCAACGAAATCAACCAATGAATTGGTAATGAGTCTAATTAGCTAATAAGAATCAGCTTTGTCCATTTCTCCCCAGACACTGCGTTAGTAGTGTGTATGTGTGTAAGTCTGTGTGTAGGTGTGTGTTGTTAGGCCAGCTCTGCCTCATGAGCTGGACACCATAAATATTGGCTATCATAAATTAAGAAAATATTAATATTAAAAAATATTAATATTAAATAATAACTTTAAAATGAACTAGAAAATTCCAGGGAAATTTTGAGTGCCACGGGGGCTACTGCCGGGATGAGTACATGATTTATTTCCAGTCTTCAAAAGTCACTCTGATCATATTCTGGTTTTCAGAAATGTCTTGATATAAAACAATGTCACATCCATCCATCATGTATTATGTGGGAAATATCTCATATTCTGTCTTGTTTTTTTTAATAAAACAAGAGGCAACATGTCTTCAAACTGGCATTTAAAGGGTTAAAATCCTGAAAACTAATAAACATTTGGTAGGTTTGAGCAGAACTGAAGTGGTTTAAGAGATATTGATATTGAGAAAAAAATATTGATATATGATGATTTTATAGCATTTTCTTTGTGTGTCCTTTTTTGGACACGAGGAACCCCAGAGGGTACAAAATGTTTTACCAGTGTATAATAGACCTGTAACAGTAACTGAAATTAGATTTTAAAAATATGTCAAAAAAGACACTTTCTTGCAGATATCCATACCTTGAAAAGAAAAATGAAGAAAAATGAAGAAAATGTCCAAAAAAGGACTTACATATTTAAGACCTAACTAAATTTAATTTAAGACCTAACATTCGGCTAATGTAAAGCTAGTGGAGCTTGGAGAGTTGGTTATCTGGTTGCTAGGCACATGCACGCACACAGGTCAGGAGCTGCCGTTGCCATGGCAATGTGAAAATCTGCCCAGAATTTGGCTTCTACATGGCTTCAAACAATTGCAAATTATGAGAAAACCGTTACTTCTTTTCAAAAACCGAAAAGACCGTGACAGACACTGAAGTCAGAAGTTTCTTACAGTCTCTATTTTATTCAGATATTCCTTAAAATGAGTGAGTAAGCTCAGTGCGAAGACAGAGTGAGATTCTTTTGAAAAAAAAAAAGACGATTACATTAGGTGTCAATGAGAGTGAGACAGGTATTGCTGCCGGACTCGGCAGCCCCGTTTAAATTTTGTGCAGACCCTGCCTGTCAAAGTTACATTTTATGAATCCCAACAACTATGTCTACATTTTAAGAAAGAATTATTTGTCTCCTTTTTACGGTTTGGCCGTGAGCTCGAGTTAAAAATAAAAATAAATGTTATTTTTTTACTGCTTCACGCACTCTATCCAACTGACGCTGTCACTCTAACTTTGAATAAAAAGTGATTTCCACTCCTCCTTTGAGTGCTCATAGTTTGAAAAGTTTACATGTTATGTAAAAACAGTTGTGTTTTTGAGAGAGCAGAAGTTTTCTTCCGTTTTATAGATTGAATCACATTTCTACGTGCAGTAGTGATGGGAATTCCGGCTCTTTGTGGAGAGCCGGCTCTTTTGGCTCGGCTCACTAAAAAGAGCCGGCTCTTTCGGCTCCCAAGTGGCTGCTCAGATTTTTTTGTTACTTAGATTAATTTATTACCAAATTATGTGTAAAATGAATAACTAATGCAAAAAAAAACATAAAATATAACATATGTATAGTATGTATATGGCTTTATTAATAAACTTAACATAACATATACATAAATTTAAATAAAAAAGACCTATTTTAATTTGTGAAAAAACACAAAATCAACTAAACATCACTCAACAAAATATGAATTAAAATGTGCAACCATGTACAGTGAAAAACAAAACACAAAATGCAAGTGTCTGTAACCCCTCCTGCTCAGTATAGTCACACAGACGCTGCCACAGCCACATGTTGACCAATGTGGCTTTAAAAGACAATTAAAAAAAAAAAAAAAAAAAATCGCTCTCGATCGGGAACCGGCTCTCTTGATAGCGAGCCGGCTCCCGTCGTTCACTTCAAAGAACCGGCTCTAATCCGGCTCTCGTTCGCGACCGACCCGTCACTAACGTGCAGGTATGAGAGAGCTGGGTGACTCAGAAAAAAGGTGAAATTTTGTAGAAAAAAGGTGAAATTTTGTAGAAAAAAGGTGAAATTTTGTGGGTTTTTAAAGAAAATTCCAATGCATTCCTAATGCATTATTTATTCCCAGTATTTTGGGAATAACTTTGGGAAAAATTTGAATTTTAACACCAAAAGTCCTAGCACCTCTTTCGGGATCAAGACGCACGTTTTGATGTATATATTCCCGGGGTTTTCTCAAAGCTGTGGGACGAGTTACGCACCAGAATTTGGCGGAAGAATAATAATAAGCCCGAAGGAATAGCTAGTCTAGCTATAGAGGAGTGCCTCGGAGCTGAGCACCCGTGGCACTAATAAGCCCTAAGGAATATTAATAGATCCGCCCCAAGGCACTCCTCTCAGCTATTCTTGCTGTAGAGGAGTGCCTCGGAGCTGAGCGCCCGTGGCACTAATAAAAGTCCTTGAGGGACAAGCCTGAACTATTAGGCAAAATAGCCAATATTGTTTCAGTCTCAAATTATTAGTTAGTGCCACGCGTGCTCAGCTCCGAGGCACTCCCCTACAGCTAGAATAGCTGAGAGGAGTGCCTCGTGTCACGGTCTTTTCGGTTTTTGAAAAGAATTAACGGTTTTCTCATAATTTGCAGTTGTTTGAAGCCATGTAGAAGCCAAATTCTGGGCAGATTTTCACATTGCCATGGCAACGGCAGCTCCTGATCTGTGTGCGTGCGCCTAGCAACCAGATAACCAACTCTCCAAGCTCCGCTAGCTTTACATTAGCTGCATGTTAGGTCTTAAATTACATTTAGTTAGGTCTTAAATATGTAAGTCCATTTACTGCTTCCTTCGTTGCTTTTCTTTTTGTTTTGTTAAAAGAGTGAATGATGTTGTGACGGTCTCCGCTGAGACAGAGGAGAGGAGAAGCTACTAGCCCTCTCTCGCTGTCACTTCTAGTCGCGTTGCTCTCCTCCCCAGTAATGTTAAATTTAGCACCGAAAAAAACATAATACTGGTAATTTAAATAGCGGTTCAGGGGATTTATTAACCCTTCGGGGTCCCTCTGTCCTTTTTTGGACATTTTCTTCACTTTTCTTTTTTGATTTGCTGATCATTTTGGCTGTGTTACAGCTGAAGGTATGGATTTCTGCAAGAAATTGTTTTTTTTTTTTACATATTTTTAAAATCTAATGTCAGTTACTGTTACAGGTCTATTATACACTGGTTACACATTTTGTACCCTCTGGGGTTCCAAAAAAGGACACACAAAGAAAATGCTATAAAATCATCATATATCAATATTTTTTTCTCAATATCAATATCTCTTAAACCACTTCAGTTCTGCTCAAACCTACCAAATGTTTATTAGTTTTCAGGATTTTAACCCTTTAAATGCCAGTTTGAAGACATGTTGCCTCTTGTTTTATTTAAAAATAACAACACAGAATATGAGATATTTCCCACATAATACATGGTGATGATGATGTGACATTGTTTTATATCAGAGTCTTTTATATCAAGACATTTCTGAAAACCAGAATATGATCAGGGTGACTTTTGAACACTGGAAATAAATCATGTACTCATCCCGGCAGTAGCCCCCGTGGCACTCAAAATTTCCCTGGAATTTTCTAGTTATTATTTATCTTGAACTCTGATTAATAACTACCTTAATAACTATAACCAAATTACCATATCAACAGTAAGTTAAGTTGAAGGATTGGAATTGTACTAAGTAGAGGTTGGCAATATTCACACTTGTGCAACATTAAACACATCAGTAGTTATACTTTAAGACATTTTTTACAATGTATAGTATTTACAATAGTATATACAGGTGTGTGTGTGTGTGTGTGTGTGTGTATGGGGGTTATGGTCTGTGGGGACACAGACAAAGGCAAGATGGTCGATTCAAAGTGGTCACTGTGACCACATGACCTGAACAAAGAAGGCTACCCAAGACGGCAGTAAACAAAGAATCTACTCAAAATGGCCGCTGAGACCACCTAATGTGTGTGTAACTGTGTACGGTGTCCTTGAGTGCCAAGAAAGGCGCCTTTAAATAAAATGTATTATTATTATTATTATTATTATTAATGTGTGGGGAAGGGAAGGTGTCAGTTTCTTTGTTAGCCTAGTTTATGTAATCTAAAGGTACAAGGTTAGAGGGAGGAGGTTAACTTCATGCATGTTCTAGAATTGAGACATACTACAGGTATGTGTGTGAATATACAAGTACTTGATTAATTGTTATTTGAATGCAACAAGACATTAATCGACAGGTACATTAACAAAGTTAAGACTTCTGCTGCCTAGCTGTGCTGTGATATGCTGTGTTAGGAGAGGTTAGGCCCAGTCAGTTAACATTACCAAGTCCTTGGAACAGAGGTCCTTTCCAGTGTTGTTGCAAAGTCCAGTGAGTTGAGTGCCTTCCTGGTTGAGTAAAGTCCTGTCTGGCTGTCTTTTTTTCTCCTCACAGAGTTAGCTGTTCCACGCTAACTCTGATGTGACTCCTGTTGCTTGGAAAATCAGCTGGCTGACCTTGTGTTGTAGCCACTGATTCTGAAGAGAACTTGGTTCACTCGCAGTTAATCCTAAGAAGCTCGCTGCTGTTGAGAAGAGTGTTGCAGTCTGCTGTGAGCAGGCCGGTAAGAGAGCTGGTTTCTCAGGTAGCAGGGCTGACATGGGCTGGGGTCTTGTTGCCATTTGAAGAGTCGAGAGGGGAGAGCAGGAGCTGCTCTCCAGAGCAAGCCGAGAAGAGAAGAGAGAAGGAGATTTGGTTTTGTTTGGTGACACCCTGGGGGGTCACATGTGACACACTGACCAACACTGACTGGTCCAGTGAGGTCCCTGGGGGAGGGTCGTACCCAGGTGTGAACAGTGAGGAACTGTAGGGAAGTGAGTTCCTTTGTCTGTGGAGCAAAGAAACATCTGGTCTGGAGTCCCGACATTGTGATGTCTGCTGCAGTTACAACAACACCACTGAATGAGCGAGAGAGAGGAAGCGGGAGAGAAGCTAATGCTAACTGCTAAGCTAAAGTAACTAGCAGATCTGAACAGCATGTGAATAACTGCTGAGTTATTGAAAGTCGCTAAAAGGAGCAGGGAACTCCCAAGTGCTGGAGCAGAACTATTGTTAGTTTGAATGTATAGCAGGTAGTTAGACACTGTTATGAAGAAAACAGCAACATTAACTGTGTTCCGACAGAGCAGCAATAAACTTTACCGGTAACGGAAACTGACTGGAGATGGGACACCATACTGACGTCAGCATGTCAGCACGTCAACATGTAAACGGCATCATTACTACAAGTGAAAAGACATCAGTAGAAGTAAATCACTTTGTAAAAATGTTCTCAGATAAAAGAACAAAGTAAGTCAGTTAAAATGTTTCTGAGTAAACGTGTTATTTCGTTACATTTGAAAATGGGGAGAGAGGGGTAAAACATGTTATAGGTTGATAATTATATATAATAAAACGATAAAATTAAAGAACATCTTTAGGTTACCAGATATATCAGTTCAACCAATTAATTGTAGTTAGGCATTGGAGCCTGAGCATACACCTGATAATTACTAGTTGTCAATTTATTATCAAAATTGTTTAAAGCAGTTGTTTATTCAATTGATCACGTGTTTCTGTTATTTAGCCTACCTTCAGTAATAAAAATGGAGTGATGGTTGTGGTGCTGTGCGTGTGTGTATGTGTATTGCAGTCTATGGGAGAGCTACAATGATGTTTGAATTTACTTTGAGCTTTGAGCTACAGGAACTGTTCAGTGTCTGCTGCTGTATTTACTGTTGTCCTGTCCAGTCTGAACTGTAATCTCTCTCTATGAGCACTTATTTGTAAACAGCTTTCTGCGTGTGTGTGTGTGTCTGTGTGGCTGTGTTTGTAACCCTCATAGACATCAATCAGGCTGTTAACGAGCATCACCTGTGTGTAGCTGGAAGACACAGTGCTCAGATGAACATGTGACATGAACACACTCACATATATGCTCTCATTCTTCAGAGTAATAAGAGTAAGAGTCTAATGAGTCTCTTAATGAGTCTAATTAGCAAATAAGAATCAGCTTTATTTATTTCTGCCCGCATAAAGCGTTTGTAGTACTTGCCTGTTTGTGTGTGCGTGTTTGCGTGTGTGTATGCATGTATTTCTGTGTGGCTGTGTTTGTAAACATCATAGAGATCCAAGAGTCTCTTAATGAGTTGGTTCCAAAACTTGTGTCTAGCTGGAAGAGACAGAGCTGACCCAGATCTGGGTGTGATTTTGGCTCAGTGAGCCTCTCAAATGACTGCTATTTGTTAAAAAAAAAGAACGGTAACTCATATCAGAACCATGAGCGGACCATGGCTGGCACAAGGTCTTTGTGCACTGCATATGTCGCTTTGATTTTTTTCTAGCACCAAAAATGTGGACACAGGAATGTGTTACAGAAACATGTCACTTCTGCATTTTTGGGGAAATCAGCTCCTGAAGGCAGTCGATGGAAGAGGTGAAGGGTACTCCCATCGTTTTGCGGCTCAAATTTGTCTACTATTGAGGAAGCTGTGATGTGTGAAGATTGAAATATGTGGCCGTAAGGATGAGTTACACAGATTTTTTTCAGACAAATTTTAGAGCTTCTCCCACTCTAGCAATGATGTCATCCACTGTAGCCCTGAATATTCTGTGCAATACACAACCATTATAAACTCAAGAATGATCTGAAAAAAGCATGAAACTAAAACTGTGATAATTAAGATATCAAAAAGTTGAATACGAGTTTAATAGCTGAATGCCTTGTGAACATTTTAAAGTTTGAGTGAAGTCCATAGCTGAAAGTATGCTGAAGAAGTTGAAACTCAAAGAGGCTGAAGCTTTGAACATCCTTTCCATTCATTTGAATGGCAAAAAAATCACAGAAAACGCTTAATATTTTGAAAATTCTAATTAGTAGAAAAAGGTTGTATACATCCAATAATCAACAGAACAAGCTGAATGTTTTGATAGTTGAATAGTTTTTGTACGAAAAAGTATGAAATAGTTAGAGACCGTAGAAAGGATACTAATATGAAAATATAAAAATCTGAAGAACAATAGTGTGCTAATAAAATAATGCTGCAGCATTCACTCTAATGAGTATGCAGAATAATAATATATGCCTTCAATGCTATTGCATTGCAGGCACATAATAAAGACTTTAATGGGGACTGAGAGAGGTTTTCATTGAACCAGAATAGTAGACAAGTATCCCCAGGAATTATGTCCATATTGGACAATTTCCCACCTAAACATATATGTTCAGTGCCAAAGTGGCACTTTTTTAGTGTGTCAGAAAGTAAATATGAGGTTGTCCGCATGGTGGATTTCATGGGGGAGACTGTAAATAACATTCACTATTTTTTAACCATAACCGATTAAGTAACCTTTATCATATCGGGGTGTCCGGTTGGTGTAGGGGTTTAAGACACTGGCCATATAATTAAAACATCCTCAGCCCAACTCCAGCTGGGGACCTTTGCTTCATGTTATTCTCCATCTCTCTCTTTTCATGTCTTGTCACCACTGTACTGAACACTGTCTGTACACTGCACAAAAAAAGCCCCCCCCCCAAAAAAAAAAACAAAACTCTAACCCATACCCTTGTCATAAAATGATATAGACATGATATCCATAAATATCTTATAATGCCACAGTGCAGGGCCTCGGTAATAATGCCAAAGGTTGTGAACAAAATTGCTGTCAGTTTCAATTAGTGAGTGTTCCATATCATTTTGTCTCTTCCACTTCCTCAGTGCACATACAGCCTCTCAATAACAATGGACACACTCATGAAAGCTTCAAAGTGAGATCCATCCAAAGAAGTACAGGCTCATCCAGTGAGGTCAATGTCCATGAGGTGTCTGAGAGCCATATTCTTCATAGAGGATGAATGGCCTCATTCTGTCTCTGCTCTTGCTCGGCCCTAATAAAAGGCCACTCTAATAAAGGCCACTGAGCTGTGTCCTTTCTTTGAAATTGTACTGAAATCATATTAAAGTCAAACTGTTACATTTAGTATCTGTAAAGCTCCACAATGCCATAATCATGTCAAGACACTGCTGCTCATGCTTTGGGTTATAGAGAAGGAACCCCAATGGCTTTGAAAGAATTCTGATAAAAAAAGACTAAAACAAAAAAGAGAGGGAAACAGACAAGAGTTTGTTCACAAAGCTTCAGAAAACCTCCAGAAGTTCAGGGAAACGGAGGAAAAATATAACTGTTCAGACTAAGAGAAGCAGTGTGTCATTATCCCAAATGGCCAATCTGCCCTTTACAAAATACACACAGATAAAAACAAGTGTCTTTCAACTCAACAGCCATCCCCTCATCAACGGATAACGAATTGTTTGCGTTTGTAATGAGCAACTTTGAAATTATGTTTATCACATTGGCTGATTTAGACAAATTAAAACTGTAGGATATACAGCTGTATTTCACCAGCCTTTGTTCAATCACTTCACTACAGTTGATTTGGTTCCTAATAACCTACCTTGAGAATGGAGTTTTTTTACAAGCCATAAATGTTGCTCTCTGTCTTGTCCTTTTTCTGTTTTATCTGCTCTTGTATGACTGGCTTTCTGTGGACATTGTTATATCAATATTTTGCTTGTTTTCATAATATGAATATATTTTTGTGTGTGCCCAAATCTCATGGGTTTAGCATATAAGCAGTAAAGCACAGATTTCAATTATATATATATATACATAAAAAAAAAAAAAAAAAAAAATAAAAAAAAATATATATATATATATATATATATTATTATATTATTGTATTATTGTTATAAATTCCTGTTCTATCTGAATTCTGATTCACAGTTTCACTTTGTTGTGCTCCTTTGTTCTCAGGGCATGTTAGCTGCCCCCAGCAGTCATCACATATGCAATAACCTAAACCTATTGCCAGGCAGGGGCATTGATTTTTGGATTATTCTGCAAAACCCCACATTACACTGAATACCAACATCAAATTCATTCTTTTATAATATCCATGCAAGGCAACTATGATATGTTTAAGGTTTAGTACAGATTGTGGTCATAGCAAGTAAACTTAAGTTAAGATGTTGATATCAGATAACTAAAACTAAAAGTCAATAAAAGGCACTGCCATGCGAACATTAATTACAGGTCTGTGACTGGCAGCCACAATAATAAAAGCTGATGGAGTGCCCACTGATCCATTCTTAAGAGAAGAAAGTCCCTTTTTAAAATGTTTGTTGTCTGGTTCTTATTTGTAATTGCTGCTTTATGCTATTAGTTATAGAATATACAGCAAAGTCACAAAAATGTAAAGGTACCACCCATTTTTTAATTATTGACAATTGACATTGAAAATATCTGTCTGTGCTTCATCAAAAAATGCCAAGGGAGTCAGTTATAATCCATAACATTACATAATCTAGGTAAATTAACTTGGGTTAATTGGGTCTGTGTTACAAGAAACTTTTTCATGCAAAATTACATTTGTGAGAATAATTATAGAACAACCAGCAACTCAAGTTCATCTTGTCTAATGGTATCTTTGTTTTTATCGTCTACAGCCTGTGCTCTCAGGAGACATTGCCAGTGACCTTCCAGGCCTGCATCATGACCAAAGACTGTGATGTTACTGAATGGTCTGAATGGTCAGCTTGCTCCAAGGAATGTTCTGACCCCAACGGGCCCAAGGGTGAACATATCCGCACCAGAAAGGTTAGCCAATTCCCAATTGGTGGAGGAGGAGATTGCCCAGAACTGGAGGAAAAGAAACCCTGCAGCCCCCAGGGAGATGGATTGCCACCCTGTATTGTGTAAGTACAGGACAAGGATAGAATTAGCAATACAACTGATGTACAAGTGCTGTTAGTTTGCTAAAAGTTGAGTTTAGTAAATGTACAATTTTCTGTGTCTAATATTCTTGCAAAGTGGATAACAAATGAAAACAAGGTATTTTTGGAATGAATAAAATGCTGCATTTACTAAAACCAGCGGAAGTATCAGTAGGTGGTTGGGATGGATGGGGGGTATGCATCGCGCACAGATGTCACACCAGAGACTGGGATTCACATCCAGAGTCCTGTCTGTGGTTAGGTTTAGGCAATAAAAGTACTTTTGTTAGTACTTTTTGTTAGTACTTTTTGTTAGTACTTTTGTTAGATAGTGGTCTTGTTTATGTTTAGACTGTGGTATGGTTTATGCAGGAAAAGTTCACTGTGACTTCAAAACCATAAAAACCTTTCTATCCCCATATACGCCAATAGACAATGGGCTGTGGTCTGCTTGACTCATGCCTCAACATTTGATGCAGCAGATAAAATTGGTCTACTGGACTACCCTCTTCATTAAAAAATGAAGCTTAAGGGATACTTAGGGGTCTTAAACTTAAACAAAATTTACTTCCTCAATCTCTGAACACCACTACTGTCTTATTGATATGTTCTCGACACACAAGACAGCTGGTATAATACACACTACTTTGTTTAAATTCTTCTCCGCAAAGTTGGTCTCTGGCACTTCTTTGACATCCTGCAAGTCATAAAGAAGGGTATCAGTGTGTACCCTGTCATAGGCTTTGCCAAATCATGTCAAGATTTTATGATTGCCTAATTTGATCATGATCTTATCAGACAAAATTATTGTGTAACCTGGCATTATGGTTGTGGTCTTCGACTTTTCGCTGCTTTGATGTTCAAGTCAGCTGTAGATAGATAGATAAATGCTTTATTTATCCCCTAGGGGAAATACATGTGTCCATTAGCTCATTGTTGATGATAATAATAATAATAAAAACTGTTAATGATAAATAAACAATAATAATTAGATTAGTCCACTTCCTTTGGCTGAGGTGTTGTATAGCCTGATGGCAGTGGAAACAAAGGCTCTCCTGAACCTCTCTGTTCTGCAGCGCAGTGAGATGAGACCTTTGCTGCACCTGTAGCTGCTTCTCTGTCATGCCAGAATGTTGTGGAGAGTTAGGTTGGTATTGTCAAACATGGCCTCCATCTTACATTGCATGCGTCTCTCCACAATAGTCCTGAGTGAGTCCAGACTCCTGCCAAGCACAGATCTTTAACAGCCTCGGACACACACCATCTGGGCCTGTTGCCTTTCCAGGATGTAGCTTCTTGAGCTCCGCTTTCACCTCCTCCATTGTAAAGGACAGGAGACTTGACCCCAGTTTGGAGGGAGTTGTAGCTGCAGTATCAGGTTGCAAAAGAGATGCCGTAGGAGAAGCTGCAGCTGAAGCAGTGGGAGAGAGAACAGGTGTTGGGTCTGAGCTCTACCTCATGAGCTGGACACCAAATATGTTGGATTTCGGTTGTCTATGAATTTATTGGCTATCATAAATTAAGAAAATATTAATATTAAAAATATTAATAGTAAATAATAACTTTAAAATGAATTAAAGTCCTCGGGGCACCAGCCTAAACTAATAGGCAAAATAGCCAATATGGTTTTAGTCTCAATTTATTACCATCAATCTGGAACTCTGATTAACCATTAGCTTAGTAACTATAACCAAATTACCATATCAACAGTAAGTTAAAGTTGAAGTTGAATTCTACAAAGTAGAGGTTGGCAATATTCACGCTTGTGCAACATTAAACACACCAGTAGTTATACTTAAAGGCATTTATTTACAATGGAGCAGAGTAAAACACAAGGTGTGTGTGTGTGTGTGTGTGTGTGTGTGTGTATGTGTGTGTGTGTGTGTGTGTGTGTGTGTGTGTGTGTGTGTGTAGGGGGGTTATGGTCTGTGGGGACACAGACAAAGGCAAGATGGTCGATTCAAAGTGGTCACTGTGACCACATGACCTAAACAAAGAAGACTACACAAGATGGCGGTAAACAAAGAAACTACTCAAAATGGCCGCCGAGACCACCTGATGTGTGTGGGAGGGAAGGTGTGAGTTTCTTTGTTAGCCTAGCTCATGTAATCTAAAGGTACCAGGTTAGAGGGAGGTGGTTAGCTTCATGCGGGTTCTGGAACTGAGACGTACTACTATGTGTGTGAACATACGAGTACCAGATTAACTGTATGACTGACCACAACCTAAGCAAACATTACAACAACAAGACATCAATCAACAAGTACATTAACAAAGTTACGACTTCTGCTGCGTAGCCATGCTGTGCTATGCTGTGCTGGGAAAGGTTAGGCCCAGTCAGTTAACGTTACCCAGTCCTTGGAACAAACAAAGAGGTCCTTTCCAGTGTTTGTGTAAAGTCCAGTGAGTTGGGAGGTTTCCTGGTGGAGTAAAGTCCTGTCTGGCTCTGTTGCTTTGCTGTTATCTCCTTTGTTCTCCTGACAGAGTTAGCTGTTCCATGCTAACTCTGCTATGACTCCTGTTGCTTGGAAAATCAGCTGGCCTTGTGTCGTAGCTGCTGATTCTGAAGAGAATCTGGTTCACTCTCAGTTTATCTGAAGCAGGTCGCTGTTGTTGAGGAGAAAAGTGTTTGCAGTCTGCTGTGAGCAGGCTAGCAAGGGAGCTGGTTTCTCAGGTAGCAGAGCTGACCTGGGCTGGGGCCTTGTTGCCCTTTGAAGAGCCGAGAGAGGAGCAGCAGGAGCTGCTCTCCAGAGCAAGCCAAGAAGAGAAGAGAGAAAGAAGAGGGCCAGAGGACTGCTTTTGTTTGGTGACACCCTTGGGGGTCACATGTCACATGCTGACCCACACTGGCTGGCCAGTAAGGTCCGTGGGGGGAAGGGTCGTCCCCAGGTGTGAACAGTGAGGAACTGTGGAGTGTGAAAGAAACATAGAAACATCTGGTCTCTTGAATGATGAGTCCCAACACAGGGTTACTCAGCACTTCTGTGCTGCCAGACGAGACTGCAGCAGCTACTCCAGCTCCTCACAACTCTCGAGGAAAGACTTTAGTAAACTTTTAGAAAAAAAAGGAAATGTAACAGAACATGTGTTAAAGGGAAAAAGTAATCATAATAGTTGAAGTGACATGTACAGGAATGTTTTATCAGTCAAAATGTTCTTTTGAGAGTGAAAATAAAATGTTTGTTTAGAACTCGTTATCTAAAGAGGGCATGTGGTGGTGTTCAATATATTGCAGCATAGTCTTGTTTTGAAAGGGGCTGAAACAGGAAGTAGTTCGGAGAGAGAGGAAACTTCTTGTGGTGACTGTTAAATGGTAGCTGGATGTATAAGCAGATGGTTCGAAAATAAAGTCAGCTCGATGTTACATTCGATACCTGTTGCAGTGAATCCATTACGCACAACACGATACATAGTAGCATATTAGCAACATAGAAATAGCTTAGTAAGAGCAGGAGCAGGTAAATGGAGTGTCAGAGGAAGCTGCTGTGCTGTCTGATTTCTCTCTCTTACTCCATCATCCTGTCTCATCCTGACGCTGCCACCCTGCTGTCTGCCAATTAACTTTTAAGATCATTCCAAGTCAGGGTCATTAGGTATGCAAATTGGATTAAATTAGATGATCATACCCAATGGTAAAGTCGGTAAATCAAGCTCTAGATTTTTGTATGATGGATTAACTACTAATACTGCTAACATAATTAAGCATCTCTGAGAACACTTGCTATTAGAATTCAAACGCTCAATGATTTTAATAGACTTAAGCAATGAATGGTTTGTGAACATTAAAAAAACTATAGCTTTTCCAGTACGTCAGTGGGCATATTATGCCACTGTAAAAACATATTCTCTCTATCATCCTTTCTTATTCTTCCAATAGTTGTACGTTTATGGGATCATCTTTAAGAAATCATTAGGGATGCCCCAGTCACGTTTTTTTTTTTTTTTTTTTGCCACCACAGCAGTTCAGAGACAGAGACCTTGCTCATGAATAGGGAGCCTTTCATTGGCAACCTCAACTGAATTCCATTATCAGCAGAGATGGAGGCAGGGTTTACATTTCTGTCCTCAGGATGGCAACGACAAAGCTTTATTGCTGAAGCACACTTCTGCCAGTTCAGTAACCACAAACAAACCCGTGTACAGCTGCAACAATGAACAACCTCCTTTCAGCTTAAAATATTGAGTCTTGGAAAAAACTCATTGGACAGTCTACTTAAATTGCAAACCCAGAGGTGTATTGTAAACAGAGATATAAGTTCAATATCATAAAGAGCCTATCTAACAATGCTGGAGAGATGCTCAATAATGCAACCCACTCAGCAACAACCAATGCTCTTCAGTATCTGCAAAAAGCCATCCATGCTGTGAGCTATGGCAAAAATGAACAATGATCAAAAGAACTATTAATGATTGCAGCAGAATACTCAAATTTGAATATATGGTCTTTAACTCGAATACACTCCTCTGTAATTGGTCAATAAAGATTGGTATTTTTTATTTTTTTTGTTCATTCATGTCAAAAGTTAAAAAAATTTAAATATCTTAAAACAAAGCCAATGATACATTTTGAAATGGAAAATATTGTTCATTTCAGCAAGAATGAAATAAGTAAGCAAATAAAGATAGGCAACCAATAAATCAGATTAGTTTTCTAATAGGATCTAATCTAGATCCTTTTAGACAACTAATCTGTTTTGTCATGTAGATTCTGGAAGACAGTTAGACAGAATGACAAGGTGGTAAATGGCACAGCAAACACAGGCAATGTACAGGCAAATTAAGAGTTTGGATATGAGTGTTTTAGCACATTTTTATAAGACAAATAAAAGCACATGATTTTATCTCCTTAGAGTGTCCCCCTGCAAAGGACACTAGTGGCAAGGTCTGTTCAGAATGCTTCTGGTACTATAATAAAAAGTAGAGAAAATATTTGTTTTAACTAATGGTTACATACTAGTGTCCCAAGTAATTAACAAAAACAAACCAGATGAACTAAAGTTGCTCCACAAGTCAGTTGAAAACGCAGTTGATATCTCCTGATGGCTCATTTTAAAAGGAAAACCGTGTAACCATGTAGGTAGTTAGTTAGCACGGCATGCTAACATTGGCAGCTTATGTTAGAGAAGATAAACACCCTATTTAATCCATCCTTACAGTTTTGCATTTGGAAATGATAAAAAAAAATAACACTACCTTCCAAACTCTTATGTAGAATACAACTCCTGTTATAACCCTATGCACACTGCTGAAGAAATGTAAGCTTTATAGACTTGCTGTGCCTAGTTAAGTTTGCTAAGATTTGATTATGTAGTCTGAAAGGTTTATGTGATTCTATTTAGACCATAATCACTTTGTAATAAAACAATAAAATTCACATTTATGAGCATTTAAATATATAATGATGTTTGCTGTCTGAGAAGAATTAAATCTGTCAAATGTAAACTCTGATTTGGTGAACTTAATCTATTCTTGCTTGGGTCACCAGAAATGAAAATTAATATCCATTGACCTTTGATCTGACTGCATTAGCTTCACATATACATCTGGTCAATATGAACTCTGTTTGGACCAGACAACAAACCCTTATTCAATAGTCTATGGATGCAGCTCAGCAACACAAAATAATAAATCTCCTTCCTCCTGCCTCTTTTTCTTGAAGGCTGATACTGATCCACAACATGTGAAAGCACATTCGTTTGATTTACCAGTTCTTTTAATTCTATTAATATAAAAATATATGAGACCAATGGTATAGTTAGCTGACAAACTCTTCTTGTTCCTCAGTTACAGCTGGAAGACCACAGAGTGGACAGAGTGCAGGGCGGATGTGCTGCTAAGCCAACAGGACCGTCGGCGTGGAAACACAACAGGGCTATGTGGAGGCGGGATTCAAACCCGGGAGGTATACTGTGTCCAAACCAGTGCTGATACACCAACCAACCTCGGTTCACTCAGGAGCAAAGATGGTAACTTTCCCAACATGCCTTCTTGTATTGTCTCTATGGTTCTCTTGTATTTCATCCAGTGTTTATATTCCTTATTCGCCATTTATAAAATGGATAGATCACAATTGTTTTATACATAAATAGACTTCTGAGCAGGTAAATGTGTCATTATTATGGACTTGATTAACTTAACATTAATATGACTGTCAAAATAACATTACTAATACACAAGTGCAGTAAAGATAATTAAGAAAAAACAATACAAACAGGCGCTTATAATTACATAAATGTGTGTAGTAGAAATGCAAACATGATTGTAAATAATTTTTACACAGTGCCAATGCTTTAACCATCAACTAGTGACATAAACATGCTAATATAACTGTAAGCAGAGGAAAACTTACAGATGAAGCTATTCAGTGGACTTTAAAGCATAAGATGAAGCAGATTGCCAAGCTATGATGCTCACTCTGAGCACGAGGAGAAAAATATTTCCTGATCCCTACTTCCTGTTACTCTCAACGTTTACTGTGATCTCACTTCCTCCTAATTCCTGCTGTTTGAAGCCACCAGTAGATGGAGCCAAATACATCACAGAACAACACAAGATTAGGCTTCAAACTGTCCTCTTTGATAAAGTTTATAGTTATAGAGCTGGCTCAGGTGAGCCCCAAACCATCCCCTTATGTTGCTATAGGCCTAGACTGCTGGGGGAACTCACATGATGCACTGAGCACTCTCTCTGTATTGGAATCAGTATTAATCGTTGAAAAGGTGTCTGCCTCCTGAACCCAGACTGGGAGCTGGTTCCATCGGAGAAGAACCTGATAGCTGAAGGCTCTGCCTCCCATTCTACTCAGTACTCGTATTGCAGCATTTTGAGTTATGAGCACACAGCACAGGCATACTATTAATCTTTACAGGACTAATAGAGGGACATTACAGGGACTTTTATTTGGTTGTAGATTGAGTATTGGCTAAAATGATTGATTTGATTGTGAGTGGCATTATAAAGTTAACTCTGGCAGTACCACTTCACATCACACTCCATTATTATTAATGGTAGCAATAGTGAGAAACCTGTGACTATTAATGACTTACTAACCTTTTTGTGAGGCAACCCACAAATTATTCTTACCAATGGCTTATCATACACAAATGACTAATAAAACTATTAAACAATTGAGGAAGCGATTAGTGACAACTTACAAACCCTTTACAAAGGGTGTGTTATTAGAAAGCAGCACTGAATCTACCACATATATATATAATTTTGAATAATTAGCATGTGATCATGAGAAAAAAAAGTTTGTTTTGTTGGGATAATAATTTCAGCTTTATGTAGTACCAATGGAGCACGCACCACATGTAGATATTTAATGTCAATAAATGACCACATGATTTTTACTGCATTACCATAATTACAACCCAACAGCAATACATTTTGAAGAACCACAACTTCACACAGATTATGTTGTATATGAATGTAATAACAAATGATTTTCATTGACATTCTTTTTTGACATTCAAAGTGTAATTCTAGTTTTTCTGGTTCTGTTTGGCTATGGTTAGGTAAGATGGTCATGTTTAAATATTAAAAAGTCAACACTGACTTGAAGCAAACAAGAGTAAGTCAAAGCCTAGTATATGTCTGGACGGCCTATGGTCAAGTCCTGATTTTATAACTGCGACGTCATCTGACAAAATCACCAAACACATAAATGAAAGACAAAGACTGAGCTGTGATTTCAGCTGTATTTATGATCACTCAGGGAGAAAGTTACAAGATGTCAGGCTCGAGACACAAGGTAGAACCCAAAAGCACGATCCGAGAGGCAGTTGACAATCAGGCAGTTTAT
Organism: Seriola aureovittata; assembly: GCF_021018895.1. Lineage (NCBI taxonomy): Eukaryota > Metazoa > Chordata > Actinopteri > Carangiformes > Carangidae > Seriola > Seriola aureovittata. The sequence goes on from NC_079379.1 coordinate 177,722, forward strand.
TGTACAACTCTATAACAATCCAACAACAGCGTTCCAAAAACAGACTGGCAAGCCCACTGGAGACAGGCGATGGATCCAGTGGGAAAAAGCAGAGACGTGGTCAGGCGGGCAGGGTCAAAACACAGGCAGGCAGGACAAGGCAAAGGTACCGACAGGGAACAGGCAGGTCTCAGGAAACGGGTCACAAAAAAGGTCTCTCTCAAGGTAGCAATCAGGATAACGCTGGTAAGTAACTCACTATGGAAGAAAACAAACTGGCAAAGTGAAAAGGGACAAACCGGGCATAAATACTGTGGGGATAACAAGACACAGGTGACACACATCAGGGAAAAAGCAGGTAATCACCCAGGAGGAAGTAAAGACACAAGAGGGAAACTACCAAAATAAAACAGGAAATGACAAGACAGACATAAAACACTAAGGCCTGGGGACCGTTGTGACACAAGAGACAGACTATGTTTCTTTTTTCAAGTTATTTTTTCAGGCAAAATTGTGCCATTGTTTTTTGTTTTTTCCGATGGGTATGACACAACTGGAACAACAATTAAAAGCATCTAGTGAGATAATCATTGTTGCACTGTGGTTGGTCAGATGTTTACTCACTCCCTTATTTAAATAGATGCTTTGACAGTTATCAAATCATAACAATGGCAGATTTACTCATTTTGGAGGAACAATACGCGCGTGTCAGACGTGAGCGCGTTTTCAGAGACCGTAGGGATCTCCAGATTGCTGGGTTTCCAAATTTGGTTGGAGCAATTGATTGCACTCGTGCGTCTGAAGGCACCATCCATGAATGATTACGCATTCATCAATCGCAAAAACTATCACTCTATAAATATACAGGTGATTTGTGATGCCAAGCTTTCACTTTTAAACGTGGTGGCCAGGTGGCCGGGGGGGACACACGATTATTTTTCAAAACAGCTGTGTTGGCGCGCGGCTGCAGGAGGGGGCACTGCAGAGCATCATCTCCGTTTTATGAGCTCCTTTGACCCCACGTTTCAGACTGCCAAAAAGCACATCCTTATTTTGCGCCACCTCGGATGTCAGGATGTCGATCTCCATCTGAGAAAAGTTTCGTTTTTTGCCAGTAACTCTTCTCTCCATGTTTGACCTTAGTGGGCGAGGCCTCCGAACCAGGAATATTTAAGGGCGTAACATGTTAATGACGATCGAATTCAGCCTCCGCATTTATCAAGACCCGATCATTTGTACACTGGGATTGGTCAGATACGAATGTTTCATGAATCACACGTGTATCCTATCGTACGACCAATTCTGCGCTCAGATCTGCGCCTGTTTTCACGCAAGATTGATAAATGAGGGCCAATGTGATGAGCTGTAAACAACCCCCAAATAGAAACGGTTTGCACCAGAAACTCAGGGATGAGGCACTCGGTTGACCAGTGACGGAATTATGATCAGCAGTCAGTCAGCCAGTCATTTAGCCAGACAGTCAGCGACATTTCAAATTATAAGGGTGGCCCCGCTGTTGTGGTTTAGCCAAATAAGGACATGCTTACATTTGAAATACCAAACAGAATAGAAGCCAAAATCTAACCACATGTGGGACTTTGGACATAAACTCCAGTCTCTGTCTCAAAAGTCTTGAGAAGTCATAGGGAGATGATGGATGGAAGGTGTACAGAGCTCTAGTATTTTCCAGGCTTTAAAAGGTTTTGCAGTGAACTAAAACCAAACAGCAATTACATATTTGCAAAAACATATTTGGTAAAACCTTTAGTATATAAATTTCTATGAGTCTATAAATACTACAAGCAAAGATGATGATGGAGAAGAATGGCAGGCTCTTATACTTGTCACTAAATTTTATTATATTTGGTAGGAAAACATCTGCTTTGTGGTAGAATACTGGGATACTTTACAAGTCCATGCTCAGTTGCAGTCCTTTCAATTCCACTTTGTAATTACATAGAAATCATTATCAAGGTTATCAAGGGCTGTTATTGGCTCAAATAACAACAGCAAGGAATGGAAGGGGTGCAAGTAGCAACATCTTGGGGACAGAAAGCAAGGAATGTTGAGCTATGTTTTGACATAGTTTGGTTGAAAACTGCTTCATATCTCATATCTGAGATGACAATAAAAGATAATAAAAGCTGTTTATGAGCTTCCAAATCATCTGTTTAGGCTTAGGTCTCACACACACACCAAAGTCATGTGTTCTTCTCCAACTCTGCACACACACTGATATCCTCCCTCTTCTTGACCAGCCATGTGTGAACCACAGGGGAGAATTAAAGCCCCCCCACCCCACCCATATTAAATCTGGGACTGAGCTATATGAATATGAATATGACTGAATGTGTATAAGCCACACAGAGATGATAGCAGATGAAATATGAGCTTTCATGTAAATTGGTGTCATTACTGAGCACACAGAGGCTGGAAGTTGCCTGGTTACATGCTTATCCAGCACTGATGGTTTCAGTCCATCTGGCTGGGGAGGCTGAACTGGCATCTGCTAGTAGAAATTATTCAGATCAGATGCTCACAACCACCCACACACTTTCATATTTCAGTGTCAAGATTCCACACTGCCAATTTTGTTAACAGCAGTGAGACTCACACTTTCTACCAGTGCCATTTTCATATATTGTCACTTCCAGCCAAGCTGCCCCTGTCTGCATTTTAATACAGTAATTGTTATGGAAAGTGTTTTTAGGATGGAAGCAGGGACACATCCATGAAGGTACTATGGCTTTATGGTGTGACTGACAAAGAATGGTCGCTGACGGAGAAAACTGATAAGAAAGAAAAGTGGAATAGGTGTGATAAATGATGAGAAGCACCCTGCACATGTCTTTGTTGTCTGAAAGCTTTTGTGCTATAATGGCATGCAAAATTTTAACTAAACTTTTAATTTGGACCTGCCATGATGGAAATGGGAGCCTTTATCCATACCACATATTAATTTGCACAATTTCTTGCTACCTTCTTTCATCTGTTTCTGTGTTGGCTATATCTAATTCCTTCACTCCTGTCTTAGAGTAGAGGTTTTATTTGGTGGGCATTGCACCGCTGATAGAGCTGATTGATTTTGTCTTATAAATACCTTTGGAGGTTGCATTAAAGTGGGACTAGAAAGGGGAAATAGTGAAATTCTAGTTTTGCCAACTGAGGAGTCAAATTAGCTAAAGTTTACATAAATCTTCCTGTTTAAAGGCAAGTATACTTTTTTAAATCATCTTAGATAGTTGCCATTACTAGATTTATAGTTGATATTATTACTAGACTAATTTCTAGGTAATTTGGGTGTGTAAATATTTAGAAAGTTTATATTTTTTGTTAAGAGTTATTGTAAACATTTGTTTGTGGATATCTGTGTTGAAGTGTCTGTGAATGGTATTTGCAAGAAACTTGTGCTACAGAAAATGTACCAGACCCAGTGAATAGCTCCCTAAGCTTAACATCCTAAATCCTATGATAACTATTAATTTAGCTATACAGACTAATGAGCCGTGATAACTAACATGTCTTTGGGGTCATCAGGTGGGAGCCTCCTTTCACCAGTGTTTCATCTAGTTGGTCCCACGACACCTCCAGGAGGCTAGACAGTGATCATTGGTGTCCCAGAGTCACTCCCCTAATGCCAGCCATCACTGCTCCTCACACCACATCTATTTTCTCCTTTATCTTGCCTAAGCTATCACAAACAACACTATCATCAACTAGGACAAAACACACTAGCAGATTCAACAAAAAAAAAACTCCCCTAAACAGTTCTGTTCTGTAGTGTAGGACTAGATTTTCTTCTTTCCCAGAAAGTGGTGGCCATTTTGAATGAGGGAGGTAGAGTCAGGGAGAGATGCCTTGTTGAGCTAAACTCTCCCCCTCCGGATTAGGCTGTGCTCTACCTCCCCCTACTCCCCCACTCTCCAAGACAATACAACTCACCATACAACTCACCTAAAACAAGAAGTATTTGGACATTACCCACAATCTCTGTATGCCTGAGCGTTGCTTCTGCCACCTGCACTGCCATGCTTAGATTCCATTTTCTCCCCTTGATTGGGCTTGGAACCACCTTACTAACTACCACATCTTTACTTCCAGATAACAGGAGCTCTGTCCTAACCTTAGTACATTTAAACTCCTTCACTAGACTAGTTACCGGGAGCTGAAGTATGCCTTTCCCATACAGTGCCACCGTACTTAAACATCTAGGAACACCTAGCCACTTCCTAATGTAAAAGCTAACTAATCTTTCCATTTTTTCTGCAGCAGATAATGGAATCTCATATACAGACAGTGGCCACATCAACCTGGGAAATAACCCGAACTGCAGACACCACAACTTCAACTTTCCTGGAACCCCTGATTTATCTATTCTATCCAGTAACAGCATTCCGAAACTGCAATACCTGTTCTCCGTCATTCAAGTCTGCCTTGTACCACCTACCTAGACTCTTCACTGATTTTTCCCTAATTATTGGAATTTCCTCTTCGTCTATTACAAACTTCCTATCACTTAACTTCCCTCTACCTATTGAGATACAAGACTTACTGGTCTTGATTTTCATACTAGCCCACTTTAAGTTTTTATTAAGTCTCTCAAGTACTCTTTTCATACATGGCACCATTGTAGTTATCAACGTCATGTCATCCATGCAGGCCCTAATTGGTGTAAGGCGCATCCCATCCTGCCGCCTCTCTCCACCTACAACCCACTTAGAAGCTTTAATTATTACCTCCATCGCCATTGTGAATGCCAATGGAGAAGCTACTGAGAATAAATTCCTCATGCTGAAACGTCACCTGCACTAGTGCTCCTCCTCATTTGCCTCCTTTGACCACTCAGAGAAGCTAACTGTATTAATTGGCCATGTTGACATCACTTAGATTCTGTACTTGAGAATATTTCCATCAGAAAGAAATATTTTTTTTTTTCATCAAATAATGGCAACTGGAGGCTGTCCAGGTGGCACAGGTAGAAAAGCAGTCATCAGCAACTGAATCACTTCCTAGATCCCAGCATGCAGTGGGTGATTTTATTGTGATGAGAGCGTCTGTGTGGAGGAAATTAAGCTGATATAATTTCATCATTTGCTTTCAAGGATGGATAGATAGATAGATAGATAGATAGATAGATAGATAGATAGATAGATAGATAGATAGATAGATAGATACTTTATTTATCCCCTAGGGGGAATTCATGACTGGCATAGTATGGCAATAAAACTTTCAACACAGATCGTTCCCATTCTGACTACTGGGAGCTACTATCATCCCATATATCTGAAATTCTGAGATTTAAAGTAAAACTTTTACTTTTAGCATGTATGTAAGTTGTATCAGCTGTTTTCCTGCACTGGTTCCAATAAATACCATACCATACCATACCAAAGATTCCATTTTGAGGAGCAAACAGTGACATACTATAAAACAGATGTGCCACTGTGAAGCCTTGAATCCTCAGCTGGAAAGGAACTGGGAGCAAAGTTATTGATGGCATTTGGCATGTGGCAATACAGGGCAGGGGCCTCTGAGGTTATTCATTTGGCGGATGAAAAGTGTAGCAGGGAAGGGAAGGCCATCTGGCACAATTACCTGAGCAAGGTCAGTCTGTGTGGAGACTTCCATTAATTAGCCTTTGTTGTGGTTGTGGAGAGTTCAGCTCAAAATGGACAAGGTAGGTGGCTATTATCCTCCAAAACATGATCATTGATAATGTGGATGAGAAGCTTTTCAGAAGAAATGTCTGACTGGTAGTGTGATGACACATGGGCATGTTGGAATTAAAGCCATCAACTGGTCATTTAGATGGTTTTTATTCAACACCTATTTGCACAGTGGCATATTTTCTAATCATCTAATCATACCTTCCAGTGGTACCTTATTGCTAGTTAGAATGTTTGGCTGATAATTTAATTAATATAATCATTTCCAATACACCCATAACTCAGTGGCCAAACCAGGCAAGGTGCCTAAGTCTAGCCACACAAAGCATGGCTTGATTTATGAGTACTTGAATAGATGGTTTAGGGTAAAGTAAATAAGTTATACTCCCATACTTAACAGATATCTTTTAAATGGCTTGAATTTTTCAGCTGCTTCTTAATATGAAATGCATTTTCCGTCTTTAGAATACATAATTAAGAACTGATACTGTTATATTTTATAGAGTCAATTCCTTAAGGTCCATGATGATAGAATGCTGTTAAAATAGAGTTTTAAACAGGTACCATGAAGAGCATTGCAAAGTGCTGGGTATGCATTGCAAATGGAATCATACCCAAACACATTGTTAATAATGAGGCAGCGCAAAGTGTGTAAAAGGTAAGGGTGATGTGGACGAATGCTGAGTAATCATTGTCTTCACAGCTAGTCACATTGCAGCCCTTAGATTAATGAAGTAGAAGGCAAGTGTAGAAATCAGAAAATAACAATGTTGTTCTGAAGGTTCAGAATGGCAACATTATAACGTGATACCACAAGTGTGAAGTAAAAACTGTGGAAGAGGTGTGGACATCAAGTTGTGGGTTTTAATATGTTTAATATCCCTAATTTTTCTTTTCACTGTATTGAGTCACAGTTTTGCTGATGAAAACGCTTTTCATTAAATCATCAATCCTTCAGTGTGCCATTGATCCTGTCTGTCTCTCCATAGCATTGCGACCAGTGGACAGTGATCTTTGTATGGGTGCCCCCCCGAACACCACCCAGCTCTGCCATATTAGATGTCCTGTAGATTGTGAGGTGTCTTCATGGAGCGCCTGGGGACCCTGCACCTATGAAACCTGTCAAGACCAGGCAGCCAAGAAAGGTAAGAGCGCTCTTTGAAAATTATAATGCCACTGGTCCTAACGTAGTAAAAGGAGTTCTTTAGGTATCTCAAACTTCGTGTAAGCACAAATACAAGTGTGATTTCATACAACATGAGAACCAAAATAGTCTTTTATGTCCTCACAAAATCAGCTTCACAATTTCACCTTTTCTGCAAGCAAGTTTACTTGGATACAGAATATAACAAATAAATAAAAAAAGAGTAAAGAAAAGACCAGAGACTTTACAATATATGGAGAGAAACCCAGGAGCTCCCACATGGTGACAGTGGAGATGAAAAACTCCCTTTTACAGGAAGAAATCGCCGACAAACTGAAGGTGGGTGACTGGACAGGGAGAGAAAGGACTGAGCACAAACTACAGTATAGGGAAGACACAAAGTTAATGACATGCAGTAGTGTGATATAAATGCATGAGGAGAGAGAGAGGAGAAGTTGTGGTATCAAATCAAAATCCTGGCCTTGTGAGAACACTAGAGGAGGGTATAAGATTGGAGAGTGAGCAAAAGCATTGTCATCTTCTCTTCCTATTTGTCGGCTGTTGTCACAGGCTGTGCTAGTTCATCAGCAGGGATGACACAGTTGCTGCTTCCGCCCCTAAGTATACCCTACAGCAGCATCTGCCATGGCTACTTCACGTTGACTCTGCCTTAATGAAGCAACTCACATGAAAGGGATGGCTGGAACTTCTACTCCATGTATCTTAACAATGGACTCAATCCCACTCACTCATTTGCTCACTAAGCCTGGTTTTCATTATCTGGAGAGATATGGACTCAAAATAAGTCCTCCTGGCTTTGAATCTTTCTATCCCTCTGACACTGAATATGGGATTCAGTAGGTTGTGATTACAGAGTTGATCTTTAGTTTGCACTGTATGATCCAAGGAAAGCACATATTTCTAGTCTTTCACCAGAATGCACTGATTGCCGTTAAGAACAGTTTGGGAAAATCACAATTAGATGTTTCAGCCCTAACATGGTAAGAATGTTTGGAAGATTTGCATTGCATTATTTTTTAAAAACTGAACTACAGGTTTGTATTGGTTATATAGAATACTGTAAGTTTGCATAAAACAGAATTACACATCAACAACTTACTTAGTTTCTGCATGAAAAAATCTGATAAAATTATATATAGCTGCTTATTGTTATGTGCTCCTAGTGTTCTAGAAAAACATTAGACACAAAACCTTTTTCTCATTGCTCATCACTGTCTTGTACTGCTGTCATTGTGTGGGCTTCGGTCTCCCTGGGTGCTTGGTAGCAATGACTTATGTCTAGTCACTATAACTAAGGGGACTAAAAGGGGCTTAGCTGTTTTTGGCCCCTTGATCGGTGCTAAACTTAAAGCCTCTGACCTTTGGACACCTGGATTGTGGACAGTGGATTGAAAATGCCTGAGATTGTCATCCCTCTGGCGCCTCTGTCAAAGGAGCTAGACTACACTATACTACACTTCAGGCTTCTGTCAGGAAACCTGGCTCACAACCATTTTGCCAAGGATCATGTCTGGAAACCCCTTTAATTGTAATTTTCTCTTTGTGACTGAAGGCAACACTGTAGATTTTGACAGTTCTGATTCTGGTGTATATATGTTGCCAAAATTATCTATTACTTTGGATGGAGCCTGGGGGAAACGAGCACACTGGATCACACAGTATCAGAGACATATACATACACAGTATTTGTTCTGCTGCTTAGACCCCTGATATGTTAACTAGTGTAATGACTTTATAGGACTACTTTATTGTCTTTCAGTGGAGTTCTTTTAATCTTAGGTATGATTATTTTTCAGTGGCTTCAGGAAGAAAAACTTTTTGCACAATTCAATTTACATTAATTTAATTGTAAATGGATGAAATTGTCATTTTGCCCATCGGTCTCAATAATAAGTGAAAACATGTTTTTAAATTTTATTTTTCAAATTTATTAATAATCAAAAACTTTCATTTAAAAAAGTATTCAGACCCCAATTTGAGTACTTTGTTGAAGCTATTTTTTTCATATCACACATTGAACTGTATATCTGCTATTTAAGAGGTCTATCAAGCAAGCATTCTTCAGGTGGAGCTAAATTCTCTATTTGGACAACATAACTAAATGTGAGACCATCAGTCTGATATTGTAAGGTTTTAAAAAAAAATCAGCTTAGTAAAATAATGTGGCGCTCCAGTTTTGCCTCGCAGGTCTCGCCAGTTGCCGACCACTGATCTAGTCTCACCAGAGATGCTCTATGGGGTTCAATCTGGGCTTTGGTTGGGCTACATAAGGACAGTAAGAAACTTGTCCTGAAGCCACCAGCATTTTCTCAGCTGTATGCTTGGGGTCATTGTCATATTGAAAGGTGAATCATTGCCCCAATCTCAGGTCGCGTTCAGTCTGGAGCAGGTTTTTTTTCTTTGTCTTTTATTATTATTATTTTCCTGCTGTAACATCTTTCAAAGCACAGACACTGTAAAACAGACCTGTCACCTGCCCAGCATGGTACTATTAAACCAGAAACACTGCACCTACAGTGCGCTTGGGGCCAAGTTTCAAAAACACACAATCACCGATTGAAGCGTCTCACAACATATTATCCAGTTTGCGTGGGCTAGCAGCTCATTGTTTCTCCCTTGTCTGTGTATGTACTCTATGTGCATGTCATGTCATTGTTCCCCACAGTTGTGTGATACTCAGTCCAAATACAAAGGCAAACTTGTCTGGCAGTGTAAAAGGAGACAATCGACAATTAATTTTTTTGAAGGTTTACCTGCGTTTTAAAAACCTGTCACTGCCTTCCGTGTTATGACTGACACAAAACAAACCCACGTTGCTTCCTGCACATGCATGTGGGAAACTGTTTCTGGCTGATGCCCCTACGTAAGTTAAATTGACCACAGTAATTAACCAAGGTAATCGAAAATGGTTATGATAATTAAATTTAATCGGTAATACTAACCTTCCATTTTTGCTCTGTGTTGCAGTAATCGTTTAATCTCCAGTAGTAGGTAATCTCAAACCACTCTAAATGGCCGATGAGACCATATGTTCTTTTGTTCCATAGACAAACAGAGCTATTGAAACAAGGTCAGAAAAATAAAACTGGACTCAGATAAAACCATGGCATCCCACTTTTTACATGCATTCCACCTCCTAAGATGTAAAGACAGTGAAATGACTGCTACAGGACAACACCCTACCATCAGCTCTTCTCCAACAGTTGCTTAAAGCCCTGATGTCCTGTGCAGAAATTGCTCCCAGCCACTTGGTTAGGTCCATGGATGACACCTGGGTCAAAATCAAAACACAGGAGGTGAAAGCCAGAACACATCAATGCAGTGGACAGCAGCATCAAGTTTGCTCTGGAGGACGTCAGAGAAAATCGTCTGGCCTTCTTGGACTGTGGATGAAAGAAGCCTCATCATTAAAGTATACCGAAAACTGTTACACACAGATCAATATTTACTATTTAATTCTCACCACCCACTGGAGCACAAGCTAAGGGTTATCAGAACCCTAGACCACCGGGCTCAGAATGTTGCCCATGTTGCCTTCCTTTACTCTACAGTACTCCAACTTTTACTAACTACTAATATGGTCATTTTGGTTGTGGTTTTTAAGTTAATTATTAATCAGAGTTCCAACTTGATAGTGTGTTTTAAGACTAAAACAGTTGATCCTTTCCCTTCTTAGGGTGGTGCCCTAGGGAACTTTAATATTAAAGTTATTATTTAATATAATTTCCAACGGCAATAATTGATAAGCTGTTGCACCTACAAAAAAAAGTAACAAGCCATGCTCTGTTTTCAATTTTATTATACATCCTTCAACATATATTTTTCATTTTTCTTTATCAAATGGAATTCCATATGTTTGGATGTCAGCTTTTATCCTACCTTGATTAAGAACTGATGTCCTGGTAAAATAAAGTAAAAGAAAACAACAAACAACAAAACAAAAAAAAAGTGTAAGAAATCACTTCCTATTTACTATTTACTAGTCAACTACATTATGCTCCACAATTTATGTGAGTGTGACATGGACACTACTTTCTGCTACAATCCCATGTAGCGTGAATACCACAATTTGAATTTTGCTCTCGTTAAAAGAATGGGGCACCAGTCCTCAGGGAGGACAATTTGATTAAAATACAGATTGTTTTGATCAATCTCACATCCAAAGTTGTGATTTCTCGATTACAGGGATCTCCGATCTTCACTTCAAAGAAACACAGGCAACGACTGGGTTACGTTGATAATATTTATTGACTAACTAAACACAGTAAAATGAACAAGGATAATGACATGAATCTATAACTAATAATAACTATATCTACCAGCTGAACTAGCAGTGATTTGGGCGATGGTGAAAGAGAATGGATTTAGATATGTGTATAGCATTTATTCGTAACGGTGGAGAATTATTAAATCGGGATTAGTATTATTCCGACATCAACCCAGTTCGGAGCAAAGGATAGAGTTGCCTACTTTGAGTAGCGGAGCGCTGTTGAGATCCTGGCTGGAGCCCCGGAGTTTGGTTGCTAGGCGACGGGGACGCCACACTCCAAGTGGGTTTCTCTCAGAGATGACGGCCGTTGCCAGGGGTGACGGGCTCTGCCGATGTCTCGGTGGATCAGCGTCGGCGCAGTCTGCCAGCAGACTTTCTTCGTAGGCACTCTCGAGATCTGGTCAGCCGGTCCTGGTGTGGCGTGTAGCCGGAGGGCCGGAGGTTGACAGCGGAATAAACGCTAGTATTTAACTTAATTTGCCAGATAAATTGGAAGGAGTTGGTGTTGGCCAAACGACGCAAAACCTTCAAAATCTTCTAGACAAAAGCTGGATTTTGTCACAAAAAGAAAAACGACAAAATTACTTATACACACCTGTGTGTGATTCAATTTGGAAGGCTTGGCTTGTTGAAATAGTAAGGCAAAAATCGCGCACCAAAGTGTAAGAAGTAAAGTTTAAGCTAGAAACGAACGTGAGCTAGTGCGCGAAACGAGGCGTAAAAGTTAAGATTGTAAGAAAAGTTGTAAGACGAAGGATTGTAAAAGAAGCTATGTAAAAGAAGACGTAAAAGAAGAAGAAGAGCGAGCCCTGGAGGATCCTGCTGTTTTATCCTCGGGGTGTGTGTAGCTGGGGGGGCTTGACAGTTGTCGCCACCCCTTTGGTCTTCCTTCTCTTTCTTTGTTTCAATAAAGAAAGAGAGAAATAAAACCTTAAGTTAATTTGTTTAATTTGGTTTTACGCGCAAGTGTTGCATATTCTACTCCCACCATGGCCCATTCATTTTGACAACGGCCTATATCAACTACCTAGCTAAAGTTTGGAATATACAAGATAACTAATAAAATCATCATGTTTAACAACACACATAGAATACATAGATCAATGAAAGGATAACAATTTGTAACCACACAAATATATAGCTAAGTTACAATATAAAACAGTAATGTCAGAGTGATGCATTAAGTTTGTCTATTTCTTAATTCCCTAAGGGAAAAAGGGGTCCAGTCTGGTCCTTAGATGGCAGTATTGTAACATGGTGGATATTTACCTTAGAACTAATAAAACCTATCTCAGCCTCCATGTGGGCTACAGAAATGAACTTTGGATCATACTTAGTTGAAATCTTTCCAGAGTAATACTGCATGAATTACCTGGTGATAGGACGTTTGGTTCAATGACATTTCAATCATGCTTTATAAAATGTGGAATAGTTCATCAATCCTGCTTGGAATGTAGGATGGTTTTATGGCGGGGGTCTGTGGTTCCTCGTGAGACCCCCCTTTGGGTAAGAAAGGGTGTTAAAGGTGAGAGTGTTGTTTTCTCTTGTGAGAGAAGATGAACCAGGAGTGTGAATCCTGGTGGTTTAGCACCTTGATGGCTAAATGTTCCTTTTCATGTTATTTGATAAGAGGTGGCACCCTCCTATCAATCCCGGATGAGTGTCAGGGATGAAACATGAATTCATTGTCAGTCTGTGGGGGAGAGTTGTGTTTGTCTCCCATTTGGTGCAGGAGTGTTGGTTCAGAATGAGTTCGATGAGCTAGCCATAAATTCCGATGGTATCTTCAAAAGCTAGTCTATTGGTGAGGGGAACTCATTTCGTCCCTGTTTTCTATCCATGTGATGGTTTGATGATGGGAAAGTGGACATGGGAGGCTCCCCATATCCTCCAGAGCACCCCAGTGTCCTTACCATAAACCTGGTGTCTGGTCACTGGCGTCCACCAGTGTCCGCTACACCCATCATGAAATTGTTGCATTATTTGCATATAGATGGAAAACATTGTCTGTCAGTGATGACTTTGAAAAAGAAACAATGCAACGCAAATTCCCGATAATTAGTATAAGTGTCCTAAATGTCATTTTACTGTTCACTGTAGAGTAAACCAACCATTGACTGTGCATAAAGTTGGAAGTTGGTTATGATTAGTAAGTGCTCAGCACACACATGCAGCTCATTCGCACCCTGAATGATGGGTACACAGAGAGGGCCAGTAAAGAAGCACACAAAAAAATTGATTTTTGTACAGTATACCTGATAGGCAGTTTGACTGTCATGCAAGCAATAGCCCAGCTCACACCAGAAGTGCATGTCTCCATGCTGGTCAAAATGATTCTGCCTGTCATCTAATAATTCTAATTAGAGCTGAACTTTATGTGTTCCTGGATAAGTGCGGCATGATTTCCTCTGCAACAATGACATTGACATTATTATATATGACTCTGCCAATCAGATTTATTTACTTAATAATCAAAGGTGCTGGAACGCCTTTCCAGCTCATTCCACCCCTGCTGTAATGCTATCTTGCACTCATACCATTCATAATACACCCTACAGAGAGTAAATGAGTAATACCTGATAGAATTGAATTCCCTGCAAGCTAAATCAATTTTTTTTCATACAAACCCTCCCCCCTCTCAGATAAAACCTCTTTATACCACACATATATCACACAAGGTGGTATATGTTCTGTTGAGCTGCTTTTTTTGAGGGGAAAAGAGAAAAAAAATGTAATAGAAAAGGGGAAATTCTGCCAACTCCAACTGATTGCTTCAGGCACTGCCTTATCTGGCTTGAGCAGGAGTATGGATTAAGGGGTGAGTGACCTTGGCTAGGCCCACCCCACCCCCACCCCCACCACACACACACCACTTTCTCAGGACCTAGGTCATGGAATCTCATGCCCTTGAGCTGAAGAAATTACACATACAAGAGAACAAACCCCAGGTGAATTAATGGATTCCTCCATGCATTAGTCACTTTGGATAAAAGCTTTTGTAATGACAAAAATTCTAAGAACTATAATGACTTTTTACATTCCTGTCAACTTCATGCTTAATGAACACGTTAAGGTCACGCATTTAATGTCATGTTAAATGTAATATCACAATTATCACGATAGGCACATTGTGACCATGGAGAGAAATTAATGTGCTTACAGTTTCACAATAGATACATACGTTTTTGCTCATCAGATCACAGAGGGGGTGCTGTGGTTAATTAGTGTGGGTATGTTTTTGTTCAGTTACTTCATTTGGTTTCTCTTGTTCTCTGTCAGGCTTCAAACTGAGGAAGAGGAACATTTTCAATGAGCTAATGGGCTGGACGGGGAACTGCCCCCACCTGGTGGAAGCAATACCGTGTGAAGACCCCAGCTGCTATGACTGGCTGGTGATTAAACTTGAGGCATGTATCCCTGATAATGAAAAGGAGTGTGGACCAGGAACCCAGATCCCTCAAGTGCAGTGTATCAACAGTGATGGTGAGTAGATGCATGAAACATGAAACAAAAGCAGCTCTTTAGGTCTGAGAGTAGCTATTGCCTAATGACCTACCACCTCTGTGGTAGAACAGGAGATTCACTATTCAATAGGATAAAGTTCAGTCATGATCTTAGAAACAGTAGATAAAAGAAAAATCTTAACTCACTTACTAACTAGTGTCACAACTGTCACAGGGTTTGAGGGGTTTGGTTGGACCCAAATGCAGCCAACACATGGGAGATGGTGCAGAAAGGTTTATTAAACAAGAAGCTTACACACAACACTGGTGAAGCACAGGGAAACAAAGGGGAAAAACAGGTAAACACATGAACTCAAAACAGGAGACAGGAACAGGTAACATTAACAGACTGAGGACAACCACACATGAACAGCTTTTTTTGACCAACCAGACATGAACAGGCACGTGAACCGACGAGGACAAACCCAGAAATCGACAGCGAGACAACAGAGACAAATGGAAGCACAAAGACTATATAGACAAGGGAGGCAAGGGTGATTGAACACAGGTGAAACACATTAGGGCAGGGCAGACAATCACCACACAGAAACAGGACCAAGACCGGAAGCAAAAACACTGAGACACACAAGGAAACCAATTACAAAATAAAACAGGAAGTGAGAAAGTCCAAACAAAACTAATAAAGGTGTCTGCCATAGCAAACCATGACAACTAGCTTAATCTGCAGAAACTATGTCTCTTAGTCTTTGTTCAGTTGTCATGGAGATATCTCAGTTATAATCAAGTGACCTGAGTGTGAAACTCAACATTACAGTTAGGGCATTACAGTGGCCTTTCCTGCTTATTTTTGGACTGTGGGTAATCATTCAGGATTTTACCTCACCATAGGAGTCTGTTATATGTTTATGTTAGAAAGTAAACAAAATATTTCAACCTATAGGTGATTTGGAGTCAGACACAGGGGTTTAGAACAGCAAATATACCAGCAAGCCAAGACCATTTTTTCACCTCTCACCTTTGGTAGTAGTAGAATTCTGGGTATTAACATCTCTTCCAGGCTGTCAGAGTTTCACCCCACTATCAGTTTAGCATGATTACCACAATTTCAAATTTGCTGTTGTTGATAAGGGGGCACCAGTCCTCGGGGAGAACAACAATGAATGATTTCATTGACAAATGTGATCAATCTCATATCAAAATCTGTGACTTCTTGATTCAATGGATCACCAGTCTCTACTTCAAAACACAACAGGACGTTTATTAACTAGACTACTATCTACAGAGTAAGTGCAATGTGTAATAATCATCAAGATCAAAATAATAATGAGTTGGCAATATTGGAAGAGAATATGTTATGGCTATACACTATGGCTGTACAACTAATGATCATTATGTCTACATATAGATTTGATGATTAAATATTATTATACTTCATCAACCAGGTCATGAGCAGAATGTTAAGACCGGTCTAATGTGAGTTGCGCTGTAGCTGGATGCAGGTGGTCGTGGGCAGATGTGTTATCTGCCAGCGTCTCCTGCAGATTGATGCAAAATAAACTCTAACTTTGGCTGGATAACCTTAGAGGAGACTGGCGTTGATCAGATTACTGTCAAAAATCTTCAAAAAGGAAAATGTGATGATAATTAAAAGTTACAAAATTACTATGAGGCACTTCTGCTATTTTGGTTCAGTTGGTTTTGACTTGGCTTATAAAAATAAAAGGTTGCACATGTAGACAAAAAGAATGTTACTTGGAGCACATGGCAAAGAAAGAACAAAGGACGCAGACAAACAAAAAAGGAGAAAGTGCAAAATGGCTAAGAGCCATGGCTAAAAGCTATGGCCAAGAGTGGTTGCTAAGAGCCGATAAGTAATGTGTGAATTGATCACAAATGTTTAATTCCCTGAGAGCTGGCACACGTGTCGAGGATCTTCTTCAGAGGGGCCAGTAAATCATCTGAGTCACCTCAAGATTGTAACTTTTAACTATTTTCAAGAAAAATATGTCTAACTCTTAAGCAAATACTCTAAAAACTGAGACACTGGTTGCCACCAGGAGGAGGAGGGGAAAAAGCACACCTAGGCAGACAACAGCTTTTAAGATGAAACTTGTTTGAAAATCAGATGTCGGAGGGAAAACCTCAAGTTCTATGGAAAAGATCACCTCACCATAATGCTAGAATGGTTTGAAAAGCAGCTCATATTAATTGAAGTACAGTGCTTTGAAAAATTAGATGCCAAAATGATTTTTTATAAGCTGAATATCCAAAGCTGGAGATAGTTTGTGTGTCTGTTAATATATGTGTGTACATATATGTGTACAAAAATGGGTTCTTAAAAAAATTGTCTTCAAAATCATAGAAAGACATGAATGCACACACACATAGACAGTGCTGATTTGCCTAAAATATGCTTTCATACTTGAGAGTCATAAGGGTAAGAGTTAATGAGTCTAATTAGCCAATAAAAATCAGCTTTGTCCATTTATCCCCGCATACTGCGTTAGTAGTGTGTGTGTGTGTGTGTGTGTGTGTGTGTGTGTGTGTGTGTTTGTGTTTATAAACATCACAGAGATCAATGAGTCTCTTAACGAGCTGTTTCGAACAGCTGTGTCTAGCTGGAAGACAGAGCTCAATGAGCCTCACAAACAACAGCTATTTCTGAAAAATCAGTAACTCCTATCAGAACCATGAGTGGACCAAGGCTGGCACAAGACGTTTGTGCACTGAATATGAGGCTTTGGTGTTTCTAGAGCCAAAACTGTGGACACAGGAACAAGTTCCATAAAAGGGTCACTTCTGCTTTTCTTGGGAAATCAGCTCCTGAATTTGTATTGCACTCAATGGGAGAGATGGAGGGTACTCGCATCACTTTGAGGCTCACTATTCAATTTTTCTAAGTCTCTGTGCTTAGGTAGACACTTTCTATGAAACAGAACAAATTTGTCTACTACTGAGGAACCCACACCTCTGTATAATGTAATATACACTACATCTTCCACAGTGATTAAACTGACAAAAAAAAAACACTGACAAAATCTTTTAAATCCCACAATTTCCAACCTTCTTTGACAATATTTATATCAAAACTGTAGAGATTTTTCTCCTGTATCACCCAGTTTTGGTCTAATTCTGATATCTTTTACAATTTTTGAGGAAATCTCCCAAAGTGCAGAGAGAGTTGTCCAAAGTTCCCATAGATGCCCATGTTAAACTGAGCTCTGAAGCTCTGGCTCATAACAAAGTTGAGGGGAGTTTTAAAACTGCAATAAAATACAGAAACTGTAGGTACACATATAAGATATCAATCTCTTTATTGAAGCCTTGGGACAGCCATGGTGAGGTGATCTTTTTAATAGGACTTGTAGTTTTCCCTCCGGTATCTGATTTTCTTTTTATAGTATATTTTTGGGGCTTTTTATGCCTTTATGATAACACAGTATAGAGAGACAGGAAATGGGGAGGCAGAGAGAGGGGGAATGACATGCAGTAAAGGGCCGTCCGATGCGGGATTTGAACCGGGGCCGACTGCAGCGAGGATTGTAGCCTCTACATATGGGGCGCCTGTTCAACCCACTGCGCCACTCGACGCCACTGATATCTGATTTTCAAACACAAGTTTGATTTTAAAAGCTGTTGTATGCCTAGGGAGACAGAGGGGATTGTGTGTGCTTTTTTCCCTCCTCCTCCTGGTGGCCACAGTCACCACAGTTAAAAACATTATTGAGAGGCCATTTTGGCCGGTTCTGACAACTTTAAAAGGCTGTTTGAATACCATCACCACCATATGGAAATTAACTGTATAAGTGTCTCAACGTGTTAACACAAGCTTTTTGGAGGCTCTATGGTAGACAGCTCTACTGCCACACACAACAATACACACACGAACATTAACAGACACACACAAATGCCATCTTACTTTTTTGATAATATTGATATTCAAAATAAGAGTGTCAATCAGGTAAAAATAACTTCCTGGAGGCTGTGTTTGGCGGCTCTACTGCTACACTCAAACACACACACACACACACACACACACACACACACACACACACACACACACACACACATATATATATATTGACAGAACCACACTAACACCATCTCCACGAAATAGTTTACACTGGTCTCGCCTCCATTGTATTTGAGTTGCTCCTCCGCTTCCCTGCAGATGGGAAACCAGAGCGGCTCAGTAGATTGTGGTTCGGCACTCCGCTGAGAAGTGGTAGAAGTACCATCAGTCAGTCAGTAACAGACATTTGGGATTATAGGGCTTGCCCTGCTGTTGCGGTCCAGCCAAAAAAGAAAGAGTCTGTCTCTTCTTACTTTCTTTCTGATTGATAATTTTACAGTAAATACAACTGAAATCACAGCTCAGTCTTTGTATTTCATTCATGTATATTTGGTGTTTTTTGTCAGAGGACGGCACAGTTATAAAAGCAGGATTTGACCATAGGTGGTACAGCCACATACTAGGTTTTGACCTAGTCTTGTTTTTTTAGGCCAAGTCTGCACTGTGCATTTTGCTACACAGTAATGTCAGTTCTTAGCCACAAAGACTGAAACAAAACCCAGTTACACAGTCCGGGTGTATTTGTCTAAGACTCTTTGCCAACCTTACAGTTTCCTGAGGTTTGTGCCATTCTTCCCTGCAATGCTGTTGCCACAGGGCTTTGCTCCCAACAATACTACACCCTTACTTTTTCTCTTGACAACCTGATATTTGAAGTGGGTCCAAATGTTTGTTTTGTTGCTATCATCTATTTGTCCCATCACCATATTTTGTTCAAGCCTCTAGTGCCAGGTCCAGACTGGCACGGTTTGGAGGTGTGTTCAATGGTGCACTGGAAAGATGATTCGGGCCTGCAGGAGGAGAAATGTGCAGCACAGCAATTCAAACAAAAATAGGTCAAAACCTAGTATAAGGCTGGAACAGTTTTATTAGAGCCGAATTTCCCAATATTTGCACTGCACTGCAGCTGTAAACAACCCCCAAATTGAATATATCTTAAAGAGCAACAGCAAATGGGGAAAGTCAAATTTGGTCACGTGGCATTCAGCTGAACAATGGTGGAACTATGGTCGGTCAGTCAGTCGCTTATAGAGCTGACCCTGCTGCTGTGGTCCAGCCTAAAAAGGACATTTGGGTTATGTCATTGCTGGAAAAAGATTCAACGTGTAATTTCATGTAATTTTGACAATAGAGAGAAATACTGTCAAGCATAAAAAAGAGTGTTTATTTTTGCATATTTGTGCAAAGGGAAACTTCTGTCACTCTCACATATTCTCTGAGGCAAAGTATTTGTTATAGTAAGTGGCTCTCTTCAGGTCATTCCACAGCATCTCTACCAGATTAAGGTCTGGTCTCTGACTAGACCTTTTGGTGAACATTGCAGAGTCAATGCACATAGCATATATTTTCAAGCTAACTTTGGATTTTAAACAGTTGCTACAGTGCTACACAAAGGCAAATGGAGCTCAGTCTTTATGTCACTTGGGAATTTACCAAACAACTATACAATTTTTATGCCTTCGCGTCAGCGACAGTCAAGGCCAGAGGCATTATGGTTTCAGGTTGTCCTTTTGTCCGTCCCATTCTTGTGAACGTAATACCTCAGTAATGCTTTGAGGGAATTTCTTCAAATTTGGCACAAAGATTCACTTGAACTCAAGGATGAACGGATTAGTTTTTGGTGGTCAAAGGTCAAAAGTCCTCACATTGTTGTGAATGCAATATATCAGGAACCTAGCAGGGACTTCATTACATCTGGCACAAACATTCACTTGGACTCAAGGATGAAATAATTCGATTTTTGTGGTCAAAGGTCAAAAGTCAAGGATGACCTCACAAAACACGTTTTCAGCCATAACTTGTAAATTCATACACTAATAGTTACACAATTTAACTCAAATGTCTCTAAGGATAAAATGAAATGATGACTTTTATATCCAAAAGGTCAAAGGTCAATTTCACTTTGACATCACAATGTTGCGCAAAAACACCTCTGGACATTAATCAGTGCTGTAATACAATAATATGCTTGCTGAGTTCTGTGAGTTTAGCCGAATGATTTTGAACACTATGGAGAACAGGATAGAAGAAGATGCTTTCTCCGCATCTCTTTTTTCCTGCTTTCCTTGATTTTTGAGTTTTTTCTAAGCCACCATCATTTTGTTTGATGTTTAGTTAAAGTTATGTACAAATAAGAATCAATGAAAAGAGTAACACCTGCACACTGATTCCAAATCACAAGTTATTTAAAAAGAAAAAAATAGGGCTTCATTGTGTCACAAATGAAAAAACGACAATTTCCATCAGGTCAAAAATCACAGATGTAGTTTGATCCTGGTCAGATCTTTGTCAGGTCAAAAGCTGGTCATTTGTCTCACTTTAGACCTGACAAAGATCCGTTGTTTAGACAACATTTCGATCATGGTCAGATTTTTTTTTTTCAAAAATGATCTCAAAGATAACTGCAGTTTTTCACATTTACCGTATGGACTGTTAAATGCCCCACCTTTCTAGCTGGCTGTCCTTATGGTGGGTTTACTGGTTTGTGTTGACTAGTGTAGACTACTGAATGTGTTTAATTATGAAGGACTAGACTCAACTCATGCAGTGCTCCACTAACAAAAGAAATCATGAAAGCATTACTAAGGCGCAGACAGTTGAATGATTTCCTCCAGCATCACCTGAAAGTCCTGTATTACTCTTGTCAAGGTCCCCCATCACCAACACCACCCCACTGCCACAGCCATATAGCATCCCTCACAGTTTCTCCTGACTGGCTTTTTATTGATTTGTTTTCCTTCCAGACGAAAATTAGTCTGTTTTTTTCCCTGGGGTCCCATACATGTCACTTGACTCACTGGTTGCAATTCTTCCTCCCCTTCACATTGAAATTTTCACAGATATGGTCCTTCAGCAAAGGATGGGCTGGAATGAAAGGAGAGAAAATAGAAAGGGTGTGGACAGCCTGCAGATATTGATCAATATGGTATACATTAGCATCTCAGCAGCCCTACCCCTCCTTGAAAAGACCTCTATACAAACCAGTACGGATTCTCAGATTACCTTTTACTTTAAGCCATTAAAGACAAGCTGTATTTTTTTACAGCTCATCTTTGACCCAGTCTGTTCTTCTTAATACTATTTTGGCAGATAAATTGTTGTTGTCAGTAAAGGTCAGCAGTGTGAGATAAATAGTGTAAACATAACAGTTTTTAGGCATGTTTTTTAACATTGGACATAGTCAGTTTCAGGTTTATTCAGTTTTTAAGCTAAGCTAGGCTAACCATGTCCTGAGTTAAGCTCCATATCAATTCAGGACACACTGCTAGAGCTGCCCTGGTGGAGCTGCCCTGCTGGAGACATGTGTGGCACATGCATCAAAGGCAAATTCCCCCATGGGGACAGAAAAGTTTATTGTATCATATGAATCTTCTCATCTTACTCTCAGTGTTGGGATTCACTATACTCAAGATGGTTGAAACACCATGTTATTTCGTTCCACAGACAAAAATAACTCACTTCTCCACAACTCCTCACTTTTCACATTTGGGGGCGATGCTCCCCCAGGGACCTTACTGACCACTGAGTGGTGGTCAGTGTGTGATCCCACCCAAGGTGTTGCCAGCAGATGGTTTTGTCTTCTCCTCTCTTTTCTTTCTGGCTTGCTCAGGAACCACAGCACTCTCTTCTCTCCCTGGGTTCCACAGAAACAACATCTTTCCCTATCGGCTCCTCAAGGAGCAACAAGGCTCCCAGCACCTGGTCAGCATGCTGCTACCTGAAACAACAGCTCGACAGGCCTGATCACAGCAAACGGCAACACTGTTCTCCTCAACAGCGGTGACCTGCTTCGGATTAACCAAGAGTGAACCAAGTTTACCTCAGAATCAGTGGCTACAATACGAGGTCAGCCAGCCGATTTTACAAACAACAGGAGCCACAGCAGAGTTAGCGTGGAACAACTAAGTCTGTGAGAAGAACAAAGGAGAAACCAGCAGTGTGGACAATGCATGCTGGAGTTATAGGGAGTTGATTTTTCATGGTGAATCATCAAAATTCGCCACGTCACAACAGGCAGGCCATTGCACAAAAACTCAGTTTTCACTATGAGGCATCATCAAACTCTTCAGCATTTCCTGACTAAGTATCAAAGTGTAAAACAAGACATTTCTTATTGCCACAAAGGGGCAATAAGAAACAATGTGTTAAGTGTTAAATTTTTATGGTGAATCATCGAAATTCACCACGCCACCACAGGCAGGTCCCCCAACAAAAAAACAATCTGTGTTAAAAAGGGATCCCATAATTCTGTGTAAATTTGCAGGCCCCCATTTATTTTGTAAATCAACAACTCATAGGAGGCACTTTCTGATTAGGTTATGAACCACTCAGAGTAGGTGGGGTTATTCTGCCCCATCCCGTGTTTCAATATGACCCTCTTAGCTGTAGTGAGGGCAACCTCAAACCAGTGTGTCCTTTTTCCCACAAATTCTTTCATTACCTTTTAAGCTATTCAAGAGGCATAGGGCAGGTGTAAGAACAACCTCTAATCTCAGGTGGTCAAATCTTTTCCATAACCCTCTGTCAGTAGTTGGTGTAGCATGAACACCACAATTTACAATTTGTTCTCTTTGAAAGGGGGCACCAGTCCTCAGGGAGGACAACAATGAATTTATTCATTGCTTCATTACTACCTCTGTAACGGGGTGTGAAGGACCCACGTGTAGCACAACCAAACAGATGGATAGTTTGAAATAAATTGAAATACCAGCAGAGAGAACATGGGTATGAGGAGTCGAGGATGGGGTCCAGGGCTCGAGAGCCCGGGGTTATCTGCCGGCGTCTCTTGCAGGTTAATACAAAATAAACTCTAAT
Organism: Seriola aureovittata; assembly: GCF_021018895.1. NCBI lineage: Eukaryota > Metazoa > Chordata > Actinopteri > Carangiformes > Carangidae > Seriola > Seriola aureovittata. The sequence continues at coordinate 201,153 of NC_079379.1, forward strand.
GCATTTAACTTTTTGCTGGATAACTTTAGAGGAGACTGGCGTTTAACAGATGACTCTAAAGTTGTCAAAAACAGCCGTGGCTAAAAGCTGGGAGTTAGGGCAAGGTGTGAATTAAGGAGCTGGCGCACATTTCAGGGGCGTTACCTGTCTTGTCCTTTGTTTCAACTTGGAGAACAGAGTAATTTTCCAGGGAACTTTTGAGTTGTTTAATTCTAGAGTTTACCTATAAACTTGCACATCCTTCTTCCACCATGACCATAACATTTTTTATGAAATAACATATAAACCTAATGGCACTAATAATGACAGACAGGAATAATACAAATGTGGAGTTCGAATTAGAGCCTTCAAAACCTGAAATGAATCATAATGCAAGTGGTTAACTGATCAAACAACATAATAAACATTTCCTAAAGATATTCTATAAATGTGGATTATGCAGCAGTTCTTTGACTATATTACACTGTTGCCCATAAAGTTGGAATAATTTTGTTTTCAGACACAATCCTCAGTTTATTCCTATTTAAATGCATCAATAATCACTTTTGACCAGGTGCAATGATTACATTATGTGTCCCAATTACCCAGGTGAAATGAAATAAATCAAATTGTCACAATCATTTCATGGAAAGAGGTAAAAAATATGTTATTACAACTTTATGAGCAACAGTGTAGTAATAATAAAGACATTCTGGATGTCATGTAATGTGTGTTGTGAAGGTTGCCGACAGTATGGTCGCATGAAAGACATTGTCTTAAAGTCTACAAGTTACATCTCAACCATTCTATAGGATAAAAGTTTGGGATTGACCTATTACATAGAAACATCACATGAGTTAGAGAACAGATATTTAATTATATATTCTTCCTCAGATCTGTGTCTGTGAAGAGTGTTCTGGGGGTCACTACTCAGGATTGGAATGTGTGTGTGTGTGTGTGTGTGTGTGTGTGTGTGTGTGTGTGTGTGTGTGTGTGTGCGCGTGTGCGTGTATTCATGCATGGCACAGAGAGGCTAGGATTGAAGTCTTACTGTTACAAACTGGAGATTTTGCCTATGCTCTCTAGTTTGCCTATGGTGTCCATTCGTTGATCCTCTGGAGCTGACCCTTTGACCCATGGTCTGGTTTTGTATCCCTCTTACATGCTAAAAGCGTGGACTGTATGCGAGAGAAGGATTTGTCTCTGTTTCCTATTAATTTGATAGTTTGATGGTGGGAAGAGTAGCAAAGTGTCAATTTTGGGTTCATAACTTTGCATGTCCTTCCAATTAACTTCTTCAATGGCTTGTGACTGATGCCAGTCCAGGTATGTCCGTTACAGTGGCAAGTGACGAATAAATGATTAATGTCACCTGTTTTACATCGCCAACAAAGGTTTGAGTAACTCATCCCTGGCCTATACAACTTTACAGGTGTCCAGCAGAGTCTATTGGGTATTTTGAATTGAATATGTCTAGATCTGGCATCTCCCATGGGTTTTAGCATCTCTTTCACAACTGTGGTCCATTCATCTACAGTTCCAAATCCAAATTTGTTAAGAGTGAAATTTAAATAGCCCCGGCTAACCCTATCAAATGCCTTTTCAGCATTTTGGGAAAGAGCAGCTACTGGGGTGTTTAGGTCTTTGGTCTTCCAGATTAAGTGCAAGAGAGAAAGAGGAAGAGAGGCAGCTGCAGCACAGCAACACCAGAAAGGTGTGGAAGGGGATGAGGACCATCACTGGCTATAAAAAGAAGAAAAGCCAAGTAACATCAGGTGATGTGGGTCAAGTCTCTTGTCCTTTACAACAGAGGAGATGAGGATGGAGCTCAAGAGGCTACATCCTGAAAAGGCAACAGGTCCGGATGGTGTGTGTTCGAGGCTGTTAAAGGACTGTGCAGCCCAGCTGGCTGAGCCTCTCCAGAGGATAAGCCTAAAGACAGGGAGGGTCCCGGTCCTGTGGAAAACATCATGTCTTGTTCCGGTACCTAAAGTAGGGTGACCGGCCGAGATAAATGACTGCAGACCAGTAGCCCTCACATCACACATCATGAAGACCCTGGAGCAGCTGTTTCTCCACCTTCTGAGGCCACAGATTGAAAATGCACTAGACCCCCTACAGTTCACCTACAAATAATTTATTGGAGTGGATGATGCTGTCCTTTACATGCTCCACCTGTATACGGCGGACTTTAAATATAACTCTGAGTCTTGCCACATCCCGAAATACTCGGATAACTCAGCTATTGTGGCACATATCAGGAATGGGCAGGAAGAGGAGTACAGGAATCTTACCATGGCCTTCAGTGAATAGAGCGAGAAGAACTGCCTCCTTCTGAACACCTCCAAGACCAAGGACATGGTCATGGACTTTCATGTCTAGGCCCATCCTTCAGCCAGTCAACATTCGAGGGAAGGACATTAAGGTGGTGCACACTTATAAATACCTAGGTGTGCACCTGGACAGTAAACTGGACTGGCCCCTTTTTCCTCAGGAAGCTCAGGTCCTTTAACTTCTGCAGTGAAATGCTGCACATGTTTTATCAGTCAGTGGTGGCCAGTGTACTCTTTTATGCTGCAGTCTGCTGTGGCAGCAGCATGTCCAACATGAACGACATGAAGCACAAAGAGACTGGACAAGCTGGTCAAAGAGGCTGAGTCTGTGCTTGGCAGGAGTCTGGACTCACTCAGGACTGTTGTAGAGAGATGCATGCAAAGTAAGATGGAGGCCATCTTAGACAATACCGACCATCCTCTCCACAACATTCTGGCAGGACATAGAAGCAGCTACATAAGCAAATGTCTCATCTCACTGTGCTGCAGAACAGAAAGGTTCAGGAGAGGTTCCCACTGCCATCAGGCAATACAACACCTCAGCCAAAGGAAGTGGACTAATTTAATCATTATTGTTTATTTATAATTAACTGTTTTCATTATTATTAATATCAACAATGAGCTAATAGACATATGAATTTCCCCAAGGGGATAAATAAAGTATCTATCCATCCATCCATCCAAGATGCACCTAAGGTTATCTGCAGAGGTCCTGCCCTTAACAAAACCGACCTGATCAGGATGAATAATCGTCGCTATGACCTTGTTAACTCCTATTGCAAATATCTTTGTAAACAGTTTCCCATCACAGCACAAGGGACTAATTGGTCGATAACTTCCGCATTCCAGTGGGTCTTTCCCCTTTTTTGATATAAGGGTAATTAATGACTCTGTCATGGGGGGGGGGGGGGACTGTCTATTGACAGTAACAGCATTTAATATCTTTAAGATCTTAGGGCTGAGTTCCGCTGCACACTTTTTATAAAATTCATTAGGTATTCCATCGATACCAGGGGTCTTTTCATTAGGTGACAGTTTAATAGTTTTATTCCTCTAGAGTCTAGTACTAATTCCTCTAGAGTCATTGGGTGTTCCAAATCTCTTACACTCTCTTCTGAAACTTTGGGAAGATTAGTTGTTTAAAAAATGCTCTAGCTTTGCTTATATCCAACTGACACTCTTGAATGTGGAGTCCTTCATAAAATTCTCTAAACACGTTATTAATTTCTAATTGCTAGTTACTGTGTTCCCGTTCTTATTTCTTATTCCACTAATCAGGAGGGCTGCTTTGTGTGCTTTTAGTTTGCTGGCAAACATATAACTAGCTTTGTCACCTGATTTGTACCATTTTTGTTTTAATCTATAGAGTATTCTGCTTTTTTTTTTTTTTAGAAAATTGCATTGAGCTCATATTTAACCTTTACTAAGCTGACCAGCCAAGCTGCATAGGATTTTCCCAGTATTCCCTCTTCAACTTTTAAAATTTCTGCTTCATAGTTAGAGATTTGGAGTTGTTCTTGTTTTTTAGTTAATGCTGATTGTTGTATCAAGATTCCCTTGTCAGCTTTTAACGCATCCCACACAAAACTCTGTTCAGCAGTTCCATTGCTGGTTTCAGAAAATAGATTGATGTGATTTTTAAGCTTTAGACAGGATGCCTCATTCTAGTAGTGTTCATTCGCCAGCATTAGTTCTTTCTTGTGGTGTCCCCAATTAAATAACTAAGTCAATAGGAGCATGATCTGTCATAGCTATCGTGCATAAAGGCTCTAATGCTTTTAATCAGAGAATGCGAGATCAAAAAGTAATCTATGCGAGAATAGACAGCATGCCTATTTGTAAAGAAAGTGTGGTTTAGCAGTCCCCACGCATCATGTAGTCCACTATTTTTACATAGGGCCTTTATAGAATCCTGAGTCCTGTATGATTTAGGAATGCGATTCCCTGATCTCTCTAAAAACACATCAAGCACTTGCTTAAAGTCACCACCCAAGAGAATATCACCGAAATCCCAAATAATTTTCTTGAGTTGGAAGAAGAAGAAGTCTGGGTCTTCTACATTAGGTGCATATACATTGCCTAAGATTGTTTTTTGTTCTGATATTTATCTTTATGTTTCTTCTGTACTTTAACACTGAGGTTTTTTTGTGCTTAAAGGTATTGTGGTAGTCTACCATGAATTCTATTTGTATCCTTTTCCAAGAGGTGTATTTCCTGAAGCATCACCACATCTTAGCACCTTGAGCCTTTTAATATATAAGCCCAAGCCATCAACATTCCAAGATGCAATCTTACTCACACTGATTCCCATAATTATTTATCCATGTACGATTATCTCTACTATAGGTCCAGATCAGGTTAACCTCAAAACACTGAGCTCCTATATAGTGTGACCTATAGAGCAAACAGCATGACTGGCTTTTAATCTGCTGACAAATAAGAACAATTCCTCCTTAACAAAACCCCCTTTTTGCCCCCCTCCCACCCCAAAAAACAAAACCGTGGTCCACATGACATGTACCGAGGTCTTCCGAGTGATGCCACCTCAACTGTGTTATGAGAATATATATCGACCACCATGAATATGGTCTATGAGAAGTCCTGTTATTAAAAATGTACTCCTTAATTGGAATTTAAATATCAAAATGAAAAAACCTGGCAGAACAGAAAAATGATTAACCAAGGGAGCCAGAGGGGCAAAAACCTATTTAAGTCAGACTGTCTAAGTATCGCAGAGATTTATATATCCATCAGTAAGGTTATATAGAATAAAGTTAAATTGAAAGGGTTTTAAAGAATGAATGTGTGAAAACAAAGTGTGACCTTACATTCAGGGTAACATATTAAGCGTCAAATTCTATCAACAACATTAGCTTCCATTTCTATATAAGCCTCAATATGTCAATCAATTATTTTATCACATAATTTCTCTCTTGTATGCTCATTAGTGCGCACTTCAATGTGTAATATAACACTTTCCATGTAGTCTGTAGCCAATTCAGCTTTTTCAGTAGGGTGATAGTTTTCAATACACCTCTTGCAGCTGCAGCATCCTCAAACGATGCCGCTTTTCACCAAGTTTAACCTAAAACATTGCTAGCTATTGTATTTAGTATTGCAGTCCCCTTTTCATGCAGATACGTCTGACCTCTGTGAATTTGCTTCTCTTTTCTCTAACATCCTAAGTAAAACCAGGGAAGAAATCCACTTTAGCGCCTTTCCATTGAGATGTTCCAAGTTCCCTGGCTCTGAGTCAGACTTTTTTGTTGTCAGTAAACTGTAAGAATCTTACCAGGATGTAGCGGGGGCCGGTCGAGCATCCTGTGTGGTCCTGGTGGTTGTGCTTTAATGTTGTGGGTACATGGTGAGCCCTCTCAATAATCATCTCATCTGCAGCTTCTCGAACTTCTGTATTTTCTCTTGTAGGTCACGATTTATGTTGTGTATTTCATTCAGAATGTCATTGTCATCCACCATCCTGCTCAACATGTCCACGCTACCAACTTTGTTACAAGTTTGGTCGCTAGCTTCGGTGCTATTAGCCTCGTTAGCCCGGGGCTGTGTCGACAACATTTGATTAATTTTCAGGCCTGAGGCCTTTCTCGTTCGTGTATTTTTAGATTTGCTCATGAGTTCTATCTCTTAGATAACTTTGTGTGTTTAAAGTAATGTATTTGGCGAATATTAATTAACAAAAACAGCTGAAACATCTCCGCCTCTTCAGCAAGCAACTGCTCCTTGCCACATAATCACTAGAAGTCTCCAGTATAACAGAATATTGTTTCTTAAAGTTATTTTTTGGGCATTTTTTCCTTTATTTTGATAGAGAGGAAAGTCAGGGAGAGAGAGGGGATGACATGCAGCAAAGGGCCATGGGTTGGACTCGCACCCATGGCTGCTGCAGTTAGGACTAAGCCTATGTGGTACGTGCTCTACCAGGTGAGGCCCACTATAACTGAATATTGACATATAGATGTCTTCAGGTAAACTTGTAAACTACGAAGAGTTAACTTTGAGAAGAGACCAGGATCATATCTGTTCTATATGATATGAGAACTGTAGCCATTTCTTTTTGGGTAAGTCATTTTCTGACTTGTGAATATAAAGGCGTTCTTGCAGTACTACTACATGGCTATATACTTAACGTCTTAATGGAAATTTGAAAAACATTTGTCCTGCTTTTGTCTTTGTTTTCATAAATTGTTAATGCTGTCATTCTGCCTATCACTTTTGCTGCATCATCCAGGTAAATATGTGGAGAGACAGCTCTGCCGTGATGCGATCCTGCCCATGCCTGTCATCTGTGAGATGCCTTGTCCCAAGGACTGTGTCCTGAGCCCCTGGACCCCCTGGTCTCTTTGCTCACATACCTGCTCTGGAAAAAACACAGAGGGCAAACAGACCAGAGCTCGCTCCATCCTGGCCTATAATGCAGGAGAAGGTAGGAACTGCATAAAGAGAACATAATACATTGGTTGAGTTAGATACAAAATTTTCCTAAAATGGGACTCGTATCAAACATTGCATTACTTAGGAATCATTCAGTCAGTGTTACCTGATAGGACCTAAGATATTAACCCTAACCATGAGATATCCACAATAATCAGTATCTGCCTTCATAAACCTACCATATATTATCATACCATATATTACCACAGTGGTGCTGGTAGTGCAAATCTTAAACTCACAGTTTTTACTGCATATCTCATTTGCTTCTTCTGCTTATATAATGCAAGTAAAATGTCAAAGTGAAATGATTTATTCTGTGTGTTGCTCTACAGCGACTGCAAAAGTTGTGGCATGGGTTACTGTGATGAAGGGTAAGAAGTGACTGGTAGAAAAACAAGGAAAGGAAAACAAACTGCAGAATTATCACTAGACCAAAACAGTGATTTAATATGAGATACAATATGTTTTCACCTTTTAAAAATTCACAAGAATTTTGCATTTACTTCTGTTCAAGGTCCTTCCCTGCTGTCGTTGGTGCATCCAATATTCGGTACATTCATATTTGATGTTGTTAGAGGACAGCAAGTGTTTTTTGCTGATGTAGTGTGTAGTCTCCTTATGTTTAACATGTGGGAAATAGAAATGTAGCTATCGTGATGTAATCTCTTCTGCCGATCTGCTGGCCCAGCAATATCCCTTTGGTTTTAGAATAGAAAAAAAGCTCTTACACACTACTAGTAGTACTGAATATTCTGTAGCATTAAATGTTTCAAAAGGTCAGTAGCGGATATCTAAATCATGCTGGAATTATGCTGAAGTAACTGCCTCTGGGTTAAAGCCTAGCACCCCGGGCTATCACACTGTGAGAAGTGACCCATTCTCACCACACCTCGTTATGGGGAAAAAGGGGAGATGGCACAGATAGTTAACATCAAGCTTGGCAGCAGATTAGAATTGTATCCTTTACACCCCTGCTATCCTGCTTACTGTTCTTGATGTCTGACTTCCGGACCGCATTGTGAGACATCATTACTGGCCATCAGAGTAGAGAGGATTAAAGCGGAGAGAACTCCCCGTATAAAGATTTCGATCAAAAGCTACGCTCAAAGCTACATTCAGTCATCACAGTAGGAAAATGTCACAGTCACAATCTGAACTTTACTCAGTGAAAACCAGGAAATGTTTTATTGCATGCATAGCTGTGTTATTGAGGCTGTAGTTAATGTGGCTTTCACAAAACCTTTGTCAAAGGTCTTAGTTTAATAGCTTTGACCATCATTCGTATCAGTTAAGATACTGTTTTAATTATCAGTTTAGCTGATGGGATACAAAGTGGTGACAAATCTGTTAATCTTTTCATGGGGCAGCACAAACACAGGCAGGCTAAATTATTTCCAGTAACCCACCATTCTAGACCACTAATGTGGAATTTAAAATGAAGGTAAACAATAAAGTAACTGCTACAACCTTTTGTTCTGCTATTAAACTGTCATGCAGTATGTTTGGGTTAGAGCTGAAATAAGGAGCAGTTAGCTTAGTTTAGTATGAAGATTCTCAGTCATCCAGGTCATGGTGTCTGTAAGAGCTTTATGAAGGCAACTGGACTTGCTTGAGGTTCTTGAAGATGTTTAATCTCATCCAAAAGGCTTCTTTAATTAAAGTACCAAAAAGTACCAACTACACTTCTTTGAATGGCCCCTTGAGGCTTGCTCCAAAAGCGAATCAATCCCCATGAACTCCCATGTTAAGATGCCCAACTTTACAGCAGAAATAAACATGTTTACAGCCTGGTACAAAAAAAGGTTTGGTCTCTACAGCTTATTTCCTATTTCATGACAACTGTACATGGCGCATTTAAATTTTATTAAGAATTAAAGTTTTGCATAATTGAAGGCATGGCCTCTTTGAGTGACAGGTAGGTGACTGTTTGCCTGCCACAAACCAGCATGCACTGAAGCCTCAGCTCAACACGTGTCACACCTCTTTGACAATTTTTGGATTAGCTGGGAGTTCGGCAGAGTCAGGTACTGGCAAGATGCCGATGGTGGAACCGCCCACTTTGAGCTACAAAACTGCTCTTCAGAAGTATAGGGGCTACGTCCATCTTTATTTACAGTCAATGGTCCTTTCTGGCCATAATGTGCACATTGCTGTCCTCAAATGATGCAGGTGGACTGCTGAGTCCTGACCTGTGGAGTTTGCTCTCCTGTGTTGTACGATGCACTTGTGAAGTGGTTGTTCTGTTTCCCCAACGTACAGGTCTGTGCATTCTTCGCTGCATTTAACGGCATACACGACATGGCTTCCAATTGTGAAAGATCCTCCTTTTTAGATACTCTACTTGGAATGACTACTGGAATGACACACTATTCAGTTTATTGTTGTTTTCTTCTGTCTGTTCTGTATCTTTTTATGGTTTTGACAAAAGTCCAGTTTGGCTAACCATGTTTTTTAATTGCTTCCCTGACGTGTTAAAAATATGATGAATACTGGTGAAGAATTGTTTACAGGACAGCAAAAGTGACATAGCTCATTTTCAGCCACTTGATCTTTGCATATTTCCGATACATGCTGAGTTTAATTGATAGCATGTAAATATTTATCAGTTAACAGTTTAATTAGCCAGTGCAGCAATATTGGTGTGTTTTTGAGCTCCAGACCAGAAATGACTGGCCTTATGGAATCCAATGTTTGAGATTTTGTTTGGACTCTTGTCATTGTCATTTCCTGGTTTATTTTTTAGTTATTTTCCTTGTGTGTCATGATGTGTTTACTTCCTATCTTTGTCCTGTTTCCCTCCTAATTGATTGTCTGCCCCGGCCTAATGTATTTCACCTGTGTTCTATCACCCTTGCCTCCCTTGTGTCTATTTAGTCTCTGTGCTCCCATTTGTCTCTGTCAGTTTGTCTGTTATTGTCCCCTGTGTTCGCTGTTCAAGTTACCAATGCTTCTGTATCTGTTTGAGTTCCCTGTGTTCCTGTCACAGTTTAAGGTAGGGCTGGACCCAAATGCAGACCAAACACAAGGGAGTAGGTGGAAAAGGAGATATTTTTTAATTACAAAAAGACAAGGAACATGAACGGAAACCAGAAGCACGAGGAACACAGGGAACATGAACAGGAACCAGAAGCACGAGGAACACAGGGAACATGAACAGGAACCAGAAGCATGAGGAACACAGGGAACATGAACAGGAACCAGAAGCACGAGGAACACAGGGATCTTGAACAGGAACCAGAAGCACGAGGAACACAGGGAACATGAACAGGAACCAGAAGCACGAGGAACACAGGGAACATGAACAGGAACCAGAAGCACGAGGAACACAGGGATCTTGAACAGAAACAGATGCACGGTTAACTTGAATGGGTAACACAGGGGGACTTTGTGTTGACAAAGGCAAGATTGACGATTCAAAATGGTCACTGTGACCACATGGCCTGAACAAGGAAGACTACACAAGATGGCGGTAAACAAAGAAATACTCAAAATGGCCACTGAGACCACCTGGTGTGTGGGGGAGGGAAGGAGTGACTTTTTTTGTTAGCCTATAGCTCATGTAATCTAAAGTTTAGCAGTTTAACTGCTCACAGCTCTACACTGATGTAACGGCACAAATCACAATAGAAATATTTGATATATGATGAGAAGTGCGAATAAATCTTCAGTTCGTTATGAAACTGACAAATTTAGGTGATTGGGAAACACTGGTGGATTTACCAGGTAAAAAACAAAGAATGCTTCTCTGCAGAGCCTCATGCTAGAGACATCTATGATACATGACGTTATACAATAAACATCATGTCACAAAGATGCTCCGACCTTCTGAGGCTGCATTGTAATGTTCCACCTGAGGTAGAGTGTATGCACTCTGTGCGCCCGTGTATGTTGGCACATATCACTCTCTTGACAATGCGCCCTTAAAATAACAGTGAAACTGTAACGGGTATGGAGAGAACCCAATAGCAGCACAAGTGAACCAGGTTTTAGTCTTGAAACAGTCTTTATTCAGCAGATTAGAACACATACACAGCTAACCTGAGGATGGCAGTAGAGAACTTGATTCAGGTGAGTATGGCAGGATGTGGATCCGGACCTTGAGACGGAGTTGGTGGGGCTGAGTGCCAACAAGCCACAGGCAGACGAGGAACAGAAAACAGGCAGGCAATACTTGTAGTCGGGGACAGAGGGCTGGTGGATTTACCGGGGCTGAGACGTGAGGCAAAGGTCGGAGGCAAGTCAGGTCGATACCAGGTAAGCAGTCCGGGAACAAGTGCTGGAGAGTCAGGCATGAGAGCGAAAAAAACAATGGCTTGATTGGAGATGGTGAGCTGGTGAGAGCAGCAGGTGAAAACAGTTAGGCTGATGAGGGGTGTGGCTGAGCAGCAGAGCAGGAGAGGGGCAGAGCAGACGCTGACAGAAACACTAAGCAACTGATTTAAGACCAGGTTTTTGTTGGTCAGTCACTTTCAGCTGCCTCAATATAAGCAATGCGCCAACACTGTGCCTGACCACACCTCATTTCAAGACCAACACACCCATGGGCGCACAGATGAGCACTCGTGTATTTGCTATGTAAACAACATGGGCACTGGACAGGAAATGTGAACTGTGTCAATCTGAAACTAGCAAAGACATTTGTGTCACACTTTGCGCCAGGTGTAAGATAAAGTCAATTGTCTTTTAGACTTCCCTGGTTTATAGGCATGAATTACCTTCATTTTCAGATCCTACGTCAAGTTTTACCACAAGGTTTGAAAAATCGGAGAACTTATCAGCTCTGAAATTGTCATCAGCTGATAATTCCTGCTTGACCTGCCTTACAATCCTAATAAGCCAGTCAAGGCCTAATGAGTTAATGACGTTCTGAGTGTTTTACAAGTAGAAGGTGCCCAAACTTTTGCATATGTCACAACTTTGAACGTCATGTATTAGCTCCAATTAGAGTTTTCTTTTTGCCTGAAGTACAGCTAAAACATTGACACTGGTTTGTACCATTCCACTGTTTCTCAGGTGGAATTCTCTGTCCCAACATCAGTGCCCTGCAGGAGGTGAGGAACTGCAACGACCATCCCTGCACTGTGTACCACTGGCAAACAAGTCCGTGGGGGCAGTGCATAGAGGACTCCTCCATTCCGGCCACCAATACATCTGTGAGCCGAACACATGGTGACGATGCCTCCTGCTCAGTGGGGATGCAAACCCGCAAGGTCATCTGTATCCGGGTCAATGTGGGCCAGGTTCCTCCCAAAAAGTAAGATTCCCCATAATTCTTGACTTTAGGTGTGAATGAAAGTTGTCTTTCCATCTTTTCTGCACTGTGAAACAGGATTATTTCAATTTGGAGCCAGGTACTCAAGATGTTATTAGTTGACCTTAGTCTTGGAGGAAAGCAAAATTCTTCCCTCATCTCAGTTTCTAAAGGCATGTAGAAATCAATTAGGTATACTTGTCGGCCAGATTCTAGCCAGGAGACCACCAGGGTATTAGAAGAGCACGCGTAAAAGGAGTTTTCATAGCATCCTTATTTTGATCACAATTGTACCGTTTTTCCACCAAAATTAGCGAGTGTTGCTACTCCTGTAAAAGTATCAGACTGTCCGTCTGACACCCTTTGATTGGTGATTGTGTGTTTTTAAAAACTTATTTCAGGGCTGCAGCTCACTCTCAGAGGAGATTGTTGCTGCAGTGTGTCTGGTTTAACAGCAGGTGACAGGTCTGTCTACAGTGTCTGTGCTCTGAAAGATGTTACAGCAGGAAAAGGGGAGAAAATTAGCATGTATCAATGCCAATCAGAGCCAGAGGTGATTTATCCATCCAATTATCCATGAGGCTACTTTGTTTCTCTGTGGAGATACTAAGATACTAATGCTATGTTATCACTTTCCTTTTTTAGTTCCAGTGATGAAGAAAAATATCTATATGTTCAAATGAACATGGGGGCCTTAAGAAATTATTTGAAATTTATGTCTGAGTTACAAATGTAGTTGATTCTATAGATGAAAGAGCATAAAATGGGGTAACATGAAATGTCAGCCTCTGAATCACTCCCGGGGGGGGACGACAGTGGAAACAGCTTTTATTCACCAGTTACAGTGATCAAAAAGCTTGGGATGGAATCATTCCTATACAAATCATCCTATACATCATTTCCAGTTATTATTATTTGGCCAAGTTTCGCATTTCTTGCTCATTCCAGCTCATGGCAATTTTAGCCGCAGCACAAGACTAATAATAATAATAATTATAATAATAATAATAATCATTAACCTGAGCAAAAACCCCTTTTGGGGTTAGAACCCTAATTATAACCGCAAGCAGCAATTCGCGGGTTCTATCAGTTCTGCGCTCCACTGAGAGAAGCAGCCGAATTTTGGCTACTTAATGCTTTGGTAGATCTACTTGCAATAACAACCTGAAGATTTTTACCAAGTTTTATGATGATCAGACAAATGGTTAATGAGTTATGGCCTATTTTTAGGCTATTTTTTAACCTTTTAATGTTATGCTAATTAGCTCAAAATCCATATTGGTAGTCAGTATCATCACAGAAGCTTCTTGTAGAGAATATTGACCTGTAGCAGAGAGGTAAATTTGAAGACAATGGGACACTGTGTAGCAGGGGAGCCTTTCAAACTTTTTACAATTTTGACTCATTTATAGCGCCACCATATGGCCAAATGTGACAATATGTTTTTTGAAGCATTTACACACCATTTGGAGTTATGTTAAGCATAAACAAAAGGGTGCTTTTCCTTCAGGGTTAGAACCCTAATTAATGCAGTGCATTATGAATGGAAGTGTCAGTTTACAGCCACTGCTGCAATACACACACACACACACACACACACACACACACACACATCCAGTCACAGTCTCACAATAGGACCCAGTACTGAATTCAGGCGCATGGGGAACCTAGTGAACTCAGTATGGTTCTTTTGGCTCAGATCCAGCACATTTTATTAGATTTTCAAGTACTCTGGGTGTGATTCTGAGCATGTCACTGATGTACTTTCAGGTGTCCTGAGAGTCTGCGCCCAGACACCGTCAGGCCCTGCTTACTGCCATGCAAGAGAGACTGTATTGTCACCCCATACAGCGACTGGAGCCCCTGTCCATCAACATGTCAAGCAGGTAGCTTCACTCCACACAGTGATGCTTCACAGGGTGTGTACGACTGTGTTCTCAATTGATGAAGCATACAGATTATTTCAGCACCAGCAGACAGAAAATAAAATACGATACACACACTCAAGCAGAATATCAAAAAGTTTGAGTCGTGTTAATAAATGCAGTGGAAATGTAGTGTTTTTAAAAAAAAAAAAAAAAAAAAAAAATTATTCAGTTTCCCCAAAGAAAATGTTTAGTGGAGGTGGTAAGCATCGAAGGGCATCGAGTGAAACAGCTGTTTTATTCTTTTATGCTAAAGATTAAACAGGTATTATTTTTATAAAAGGGCAGAAAATTTGTCGGCCACTTAAGAAGGGGCAGCTGCTGCTGCACTAAACAGCTGCTGGAGATGCTGAAAGTGTTGGTTCATTTGGAACCTATTGTCCACACAAACAAGTCAAATGAAATAGGAGAGCTCCCAACACTTGTCAGTCTCAGTGTTAGACATCTGTGTGGCTGTCATTCTCTTGAATTTTTGTTTTATATATTGGCCTATTTACTCCTCAGAAGCTGCTGAACAAATCCTGTAATCACTCCATTCTCTTCTATCCATGTACAGCTTATGCACGTGTCTTTCTTTTTGCTCAATAGCTCTGATAAAAAATTATCCATTAACAGCAACTTTAGGCTTGTGATACACTTGCTTTTTACCAAGACATGAATAGACAAGCAATCAGGGGACAATACCATCCCTGTATTTATAGCCCTCTGAAAGCTCTGTAATCCTGTCCAGTATGATGGAGCTGCTTTACATTCTGTAAGTCATCACAGTCCTTAATAAATGATCCTACAACATGAATCACAAAAACTCTGACATTGCTGAACTGCAATATGACATAATAGTCCACATATAGACCTGGACTTCTTGTAAAGTCAATAACCTTTACTGCCTGTGGAGGTGTATTGGATACCACAGAGCAGATGATGGAGATGGTAATCAGTATTCCACTTGATTGCATTAGCCTTCCCTGAAGTGGTCACTTTGAGCAGAGTGTGAGCAGATAGGTGCATTGCACAACATGGATACCAACTGGGCTTCATTACATATATTCTATGTTGAAACATTTACTGAAACACAGTCAAGCGCACACAAATTACATCTGTTTTATCAGTACCTTTTCAAAGACATGGGATGTGCTTGAACTCAAGATATGACCACATCAACAGCTTCTCTTTACTTTGATATAAACATTTAATCTACTGTATTTTGTATTTTGTATGTGTTGTGTTTTCCTGTGGCTTCCTTTAGGTGGTAACACTAAGAAGAAGCAGTATAGGAAACGTATTGTTATCCAGTTAACAGCCAATGGGGGGCAGGACTGTCCTGAAGTGCTGACCCAGGAGAGGGAGTGTGACGCTCCATCTGTCTGTCAAGGATATCGGTAACTGGTCCTTTTTATAATACGTATATTGTTATGTTATTATATTGTTACATTGTGGTAAATGACTACACTGCTACACAAAAAATTAAGGGAATACTTAAATACCACATGGGATCTTGATGAATGAATTATTCAAGTTGAAAATCTTTACTGATGTACATTATATAATTTGTTGAAAACAAAATGACATAACAGTCAATGGAAACCAAAATCTTCAACCCATTGAGGGCTGTATTCACAATAACACCAAAAATCTGAGTAAAAACTTGAAATCACAGGCTGATCCAACTTGCATGAATTTCATCATGGCAACTCATTATGTGACTCTTTAGTATGAATGGCCCCCATGTGCCTGTATGCACTCCCAACAACGTCAGGCATGCTCCTGATGAGTTGGCAGATGGTGTCATGGGGGATCCTCTCCCAGACCCCGATCAGGGCATCTGAGCTCCTGGACAGTCTTTGGTAATACTTGGTAGCATCGGATGCATTGATATGTGACATCCCATAGGTGCTCAATTGGATTAAGGTCAGGGGAACGTGAGGGCCAGTAAATGGCATCAAGAAGTTCCTGGATGATGAAGGCATTGAGACAGTCTTGCTAGTTCAGACTATATTTTATTTGAACACAAGTGCTGGATGACAGATGAAATATCTGCGGATAGTTGCAAGTGACTACTCCCCAAATCCTCTCTTTTTCCAGTAACTATGTTTCACAATCTATGGCCCCTCTCCCAGAACATTTGTACCGGTTGTGCTGACATTGTATGTCAACACATCCTCTTTCACATTAACAGTCACCACATCCTCTCACACCCCTCACATCCACAGCAAAACATGAGTAAGTACTAAACTACTAAATACGTGAATGCATAAGATTAGATTGCAATTTAGATACATATGATAGATACATGGATACATAGATATGACTTTTGCTACCACACCTACATACTCTGGCCACATGAGGCCGGGCATTGTCCTGCACCAGGAGGAACCCAGGGTCCACTGCACCAGCGTAAGGTCTGACAATCGCTCTGAGGATTGTCCAGACTCTTTAACGCCTGTCACATGTGGTCAGTGTGAACCTGATCTTATCTGTGAAGAGAACTGGCGGACTGGCGGAAAATTCTGCAAATTCTGGTGTTCTCTGGCGAATGCCAATCAAGTTGCGTGGTGCTGGACTGTGAGCACAGGTCCCACTAGAGGACATCGGGCCCACATGACACCCTCATGGAGTCTGTTTCTGAGAAGTTTGGTCAGAAACATGTACACCAGTAGCCTGCTGAAGGTCATTTGGGCTGTGGCAGTGTTCTTCCTGTTCCTCTTCGCACAAAGGTGCAGGTACCAGTCCTGCTGCTGGGTTGATGCCCTTCTACGGCCCTGTCCAGTTCTCCTCGAGTAATGGCTGGTCTTCTGCCATCTCCTCGATGCTCTTGAGACTGTGCTGGGAGACACAGTAAACCTTCCGACCGCACGTATGGATGTACCATCCCGGAGGAGCTGGACTACCTGTGCAACCTGATTGGGCTGCAGGTCCCGCCTCATGCTCAACTAGAGAGGAATCAGTCAGGAAAGATAAGGAGAGAGCAATTGTCTGTGTGTGTCTGTGGTCTGTTTCAGTAAAAATAATATTTTTATTCTCCCCAGCAGAGGTAGCCGAACTAGTTGGACTGGTCTTGTGCAACCTTGGATATCAAGTGTTCATAGCTGTTCCAAACAGCCACACTGGAAGGTGGAGTGAAAAGCCAGCTGTCATAGAGAGGAGGGGGTTGTGACAATTGTTTAATATGGAGATGATTGATTGATTAATAATAATAATTGATTAGTTGGTAAAAAAAATATTAGTTTTAAATCAAAACGACCAGCTCCGGTTTTGTTCATGCTCTCAAATGTAAATATTTGCTTGTTTTCTTAGTCTGCTATGATAAATGAATTAACTGTTAAGTAAAACAGTTCATTTTCACTGGAGACAGTCTCTTTTGGAAGACATTCATGGACTCAGTTCACATGAAAAATTACAGAAATAGTTGTGTAAAAAGTAAAAGGAGTTTAAGGAAGAAGTTTGGACAACAGCCCAAAACACTTCCCATTAGGAGAAATCTGTGGCAAATTTAGACACGATGCAGATTCAAACACACAAACAAAAATAAAAACAAATACAACAACACAAATGTCGTGCAAATGAAAAAACACACTGCAGGAAGCCAAAACAAATACATGAACAGCAAACATGCAGCAAATACAGAAACAAAGCAAAAACAAAAGCACACAAACCCCCAAAATAAATGCAAAAAAAAATGCTGTATATCCTGACAAAAACACAAGTTCTCCAGGCCTCTAGGGAGAGCTTTAAGTGGAACAGCCTGAACTTTGCCCCAAGAGAGATACCGCAAAGACACAAATACGTACATGCCACATTGACCGATGGATCGTGCGCCAATGTCATCGCCATTTTGGAACAGGCAAGACTGGCCTGTAAACAAATACTTGTGGAGGAGCTGCATTATTCTGGATAAAAAGCATTGTAATGTTTACATTTCTCAATAGATTTAATTGAGTTGTTTTTATATTCAAGGGTTTATGATCTATGTGGAGTAAAAATAACAGTTTTGTTTTCAGTAACTTAGAATCTGAATAGTTATGGCTGCAATCATTCAAGGAGGAGTGTGTATCAACATTAGGTTTACATGAACTGAATTACTGATGTTTAAAATAATTAATTGTCATAAGGAATTGTTAAATGTGAAACACAGCACCACAGCAAATATCAAAATCAGTCAAAATAGTACTACTACTGTAATTAACCATCATTGAGAAAAATGTAATAAAATCATGACAAAAATAAAATTCCTTATGACAATGAATTATTTTCCACCACTTAATTAATACAGTTCTGGTAAACCTAACATTGATGGGGAGTGTAGGGGAGTGCAGGAGAGGCATTGAGACAAGGCACTCGGGAGCGAGCATAAATGTCACATCTTTTGCATTTTCCAGAAAATTCATCCTGTGTCCTTCACACAGAAATTTACAGCCAACTGAGAAAGTCGAGGAAGGTCTCATTTTTCAGACTACATTACAATGCATTCACACATCAGCAATAGAAAAGCGATTAACACATGTAAATAGCTTCACATTCTTACAAAGTACCTTTAAACTTTTAGTTGTGCTTTCTATCTAGTTCAGGGACTCACCTTTCACTCTCCCTTTGCTCTCTAAATGCAGGACACCTCTGATTCTTGTTCCACTTCTTCTTTAGTTGGAAAACTCACAAGTGGCGGCGATGCCAGCTCATTCCATGGTCAGTTCGTCAGGACAGTCCAGGAGCTCAGGAGGAGTGTGGGACGGGGTTGCAGATTCGAGGTGAGGACAGCCATGCACACAGACTTACACACTCTCTTTGCAAGAGCCCAGAACAAGACAGTTGACATCTCACTAATAACTGGGGGCTGCATGCTACTTTCATCCAGCTGCAAATGCTTTGGGACTAGCTAAATAAATTGGTTTGGACTAAATGACACTCAGTTATATATAGCTCTGTCAACAAGTGACTATGCACCAAATGACTCCCTGTGTCTGTGCATTGACCAAATTAATGAGAGGGTGCGCTAAAATTTCCCCCAACTAAACAAAGTCAAAACTCAGATAAATGTCTTTGGTGCTAAAGAAGGAAGGTTGAATGTTGGTGCGCATCTTGATTCCCTTTCTTTGAAGCCTAAACACCAGGTCAGAAATCTTTGTGTTTTCATTGACTCTGATTTTAAATTTAAACAGCCTAATATCATCTTGATAATATAGCAATAATTAGAGGATACATGTTAAAACCAGAGCTAGTGAAACTTATTCATGCTTTAATTTCCAGTACGTTTGACTACTGTAGTCTTTTTGCAGGCCTGAGGCAGCTACAGCTTATTCAGAACGCTGCTGCTGGAGTTCTAATACAGACCAAGACAGCTGAACATATTATACGTTCTCACATCTCTGCATTAGCTACCAGTGTCTTTTACTTGTCGACAAATCACTATATGGTTTAGGCCCTAAGTACATCTCCGACTTGCTTCCACACTATGACCCCTCAGGATCATCAGGGACCATTCTGCTTAGTGTTCCTAGGATTACTACAAAACAGGATGAAGCTGCATCAACTCATTCCACACAGCTGGAATAAATTTATGGAGGATCTCAAATGTGCCCCAACTCAACTCTAACAGGCCAAAGACTCTATATCATATTCACCTATACTTTTAATTAACACACTGTGACTCTTTGTTTGTGTGTGTGTTTTTTTTTATTGTTTATAGTCTTATACTAATAATTTTTTTTTATTTGCTCTATTCTTTTAAATATTTTTATGTAAAGCACTTTGAATTGCCTTTTTGTATGAAATGTGCTATATAAACAGGGGTGCACATAACTTTTTCAGTGACTTACTCAGGTGAGTACCAGGAGATGGTGTTTGGTACTCACCTCATACGTAGTGTAGCGTTAACACCATATTTTAGAATTTACTCGTTGAAATGAGGCACCAGTCCTCTAGGAGGACAACAATGAATTACTTCATTGCAAAATTTATCAATCTCATATCGGAAGCCATGACTTCTGGATTCAATGGATCTCCAGTCTCTACGTCAAAAGAATACAACAGGACAACAGCTGGGTGTAAATAAAGGAGTTTATTAACTAAAGTACTATCTACAGAGTAAATGCAAGGTGTAATAATCATAAAGATGAAAATAATAAGGAAATGAGCAGAGTGATGAGTTGGCAATGGTGGGAGAGAATATGTTATGGCTATACAGCTAATGATACTACATCTACGAATTAGGTTTGATGATTAAATATTGCTATATTTCGACATCAACCCAGTCAAGAGCAGAGTGTTAGTACCGGCCTACTGTGAGTTGAAGACCCTCGGCTGGAGCCCAGGTGGCTGTGGTTGCCGTAGTAACCTCAGAGACGCGTGATCTAGGTGGATTCTCCTGGAGGCCGTGTCCCGTTATCACGATGATGGATTCTGCCGGTGTCTCAGCGGTTCAGCTCTGGTGGAAATAAACTCTAATGCTCTTCACTTTGGCTGGATAACTTTAGAGGAGACTAGCGTTGACCAGATGACTCTAAAGTTGTCAAAATCTTCAAAAAGGAAAACTTGATGATGATTAAAAGTTACAAAATTACTCTGAGGCACTTCTGTTGTTTTGGTTCAGTTGGTCTTGACTTGGCTTATAAAAATAAAAGATTGTGCATGTAGGCAAAAATGACGTTACTTGGAGCTTCTGGCAAAGAAAAATTAAAGACGCAAAAAGTGCAAAAATGACTAAGAGCCATGAGTTTGTGGCGAGCAGCTTAGAGCTAAGAGTTTACATGACTACAGAGCCGGGCTTTGAGCAAAGATCTCAGCTTCTAGTTTCTGCATCGTTTTCTAGCTTCAGCTTTTCAGCCTCTAGGTTTTAGCTTTGTTTCTCGCATCTGTTTTGTCATCAGGGTTTCTCTGACTTTTCTGAACTGACATCTGACCTCTTCTCAGCTTTCAGGCTTTTCTGCACTTCTCTGACTTTGTGACCATGTGTGACTTGATCACGACTGTTTTATCCCCTGGGGGCTGGCGCATGTTTCAGGGGCGTCACCCGTCATCTCCTGTGTTTCCACTTGGAGAAGAGGGTAATTTTCCACTGAACTTTGGAATAATTTAATTCTAGAATTTACTTATAAACTCGCACATCCGTCTTCCACCATGAGTTACAGAACAGCTAGATATTTAATTTTACATTCTTCCTTAGATCTGTGTCTGTGAAGAGAGTTCTGCTGGTCACTACCCAGGATTGGAATGTGGGTTGTAGTTTATGACTCTTATCTAGAGAGGGACAGAGGAAGGGAGGTTGGTGTGTGTGTTCATGCATGGCACAGACAGGCCAGGATTCAGACCTTAGTGTTAGTCAGTCCTTTTGTTGTTACTTGTCCTATATAAGAAACAATCAAATATCATTAGACAAAGTCTTATTGTTACAATCTGGAGATTTTGCCTATATTCTCCAGTTGTCTGGTGTCCATTGGTTAATCCTCTGGAGCTGACCCTTTGACCTTTGGTCTGGTTCTGTGTCTCTCGGACATGCTAAAAGCATGGTCTGTTTGTGGAAGAGGGGTCCTTTGTCTCTGTTTCCTATCAATTTGATAGTTTGATGGTGGGAAGAGTCGCAAAGTGTCAATTGTGGGTCCGTAACTCTGCATGTCCTTGCAATGAACTTCCTTAATGGCTTGTGACTGATGCCAGGCCAGGTATGTATGCTACAGTAGTGAGGTCATAATAAGTGCAGTCTTCCTCGCTGTCCTTCTCGGTGTCTCCCTCACAGTCCTCTACTTCAGCTTCCTGCATGGTAGATGATGAAGATGCTGCAGATGCACCTCCCTGTCCCTGCATGAGCCTCCAATTAGCTGTCTCCATCCTCAGGTCAACTGCTGGCTTTGTCAAATGTCTCTGTTGTCTTCTTTGAGAGGTCAATGTGCATCAGGGCTGAGAGACGAGCAGGTGACAGATGAGATCTGTACTTGGTTTTTCTTATGTTGAGATGTGAGAATCCCCTTTCACAGGCTGCACTGCTCAAAGGCAGTGTAAGAGACAGTTTAACCACATTGATTGATGTTGGAGTAAGCATCTGGATTGCTTGTATTTATTATTTGGACCAAGTCATACACAGAGGGGGCTGCCAAGCGTTTTCCTGCTTGCTTTAAGCACATCCATTCTCTCAAAGTGCTGTCGCTGTCAAGCTGCAAGCTGGCCTCATATTTCTGAAGAATGGTCCAAATTGTTGTGTTGCCCAAACAGTGGAGGTCTTGCATTTCTTGAGGCCAAGTTGAAGGATCAAATTCTAATAAATGATCACATGACCTGAGGGAGTCATACCTGATTTCAGACTCTTCAATTAACCCCCTGAGTAAGTTTGTCTTGTCCCTGTCGGCATCAACATTAGAAACAGTGTATGTTCTGTAGTGGTCTTCACCATCAAGCAGAAGTGTGAACTGTCCAATGGCCACCATGAGTTCATCCTTACATTCTCCAATGGTCAGCTTTTCCTTCTGAAACCTAATAGATGTGGTCTTTAAAATGTTGCCATTGTTGAGCATGTTGGCCAGAAAACACATTCTCTGCAGATATGCTGGAAGTCACTGTTATCAATCGTGGCCAGTTGCATTTTAATGACTGGCAATAGTCTTGAAATTTTTAACAGTGTCTTATACCTCCATGCAGACCATCTGATATTATAAAACTTATCCAGTTTCACAAAAGCGACCCTATTCTCTTCACACAACTCCTTCAGCACAGCCATGTTTTTTGCTCCACCTTTTTGTAAATAAAGCTACCACAGCTTGAACACGGAGCTATTAAAGGTCTCACAGTACAGAATGTTGCGATCAGCTGATTTTGCGCAGTTCTCTGGTGTGTGTGTGGTGCACAGAATGAAAGTTTTGGCACAATGCTGTTGTACATATTGACGTTGAGTTTGTGTGCATGTTGACCAACTTCGTCATCCAGTCATCCTAGCCTGCGTTCTGGAGAAGCTTCCCAAAATTCAGCAGACTCCATCTTGGCTCTTAACTCCCCGCTGAAAGCCTACATGATCCATGTTCCCCCTTCACTTGAATGATATGCACCTCTGACATTTACTCCAAGCTGCTCCAGTAAAGGAATATCCTCTCATAGGAGGACATGGGACCTGCATGTTTAGCTTTATGAAAGGCTAGTAGTCTAATATTACACAGAGCCTGCCGTTGTTCTTCATTCAGCTTGTTTTACCATCTAGCAAGTGGTGGGATATTTCTTCTTGACTAGCTTGTTTATTAGCAATAGCTTGTGCCACATTCATGTGCTCCTTGCTCCTTGCTTGTCAAACAAAGGATGATTGAAATTCTTTGAGCCTATATAACATGCACTTGTTTTGTCTATGAGATGTGGATGCGAGCAGCATATCTTGCAGCACATTTCTGTGCGCTCATAATTAGCTTCAAGCCAAGGCACATCTTGAAGCCATTTTTCAGAAAAGAAATCTTTTCTTCTGCTTTGGCTCGGTTTGCCATTTCTTTGCAGGTGGCAAAATGCCAAAGTGGCTGCCTAATCTCTGCTGTTTTTGGACATCTCCTACAGTAGGCCACTGCACTGTGTGTTGAAAATAAACACGTGTAGCCGAGATAAGTGGTGTTGATGACCTGTCAGGTACGCAAAGGCGCCATAGTGAAACAAGTGACGTTATGCATTCCTAATACCTGCATACCAGTTATATGCATCCCTGTATATAAATCAACTTGCCTTGCCTGAAATGTTACCTCATAATCAAATGCTGGTCTGAAATTAGCAGTACTGCTATTTTTCATAAATGTTGCTGAGCTAAGTGAGCCAGCTACACACTGCTATTTGTAAGGGGTAACAAGCCCAAAAAGTTGGAAAACACTGTTTTTGTGCTATGACATGACAATCAATTTGCAGAATATTGAGACATGCATAATCCATCACAGTGAACATCTAGTTTGCAGAAGTCTTCGTCAATTTTCCATCATTGTTTCTGGCTTGATAATGCATTAAATGGTGTGATGGAAATATGAAAATGAAAAGTTGACAAAGTGGCCAAGCTGTCTTTGTATATTTTAATAAGAGCTTTGCAAGGATCAGTGTACAGTCACAACGGTGTGTAATTGCAGACTGAAATCGAACAAAGAGTGTACATGAACTTTGTAGGAAGAGAGAAGAAGGAGGCATGGTCAGGATGTGTGTGTGAACAATTATGGATGCTATCAAAACTGTCTAACTGTCAAAAAGACCACTCAAAGGACCCCTAATTTTATACCAGATATGGAGTTTGTGAGGACAGATCCACAGTACCAGATATTGGGTCTGAGCTCTGCCTCACGAGCGGGACACCATAAATGTTTGACCTTCATTTGCCTATAAATTTATTGGCTATCATAAATTAAGAAAAATATTAATATTAAAAATAAGTTTAAAATGAATTTAACTCCTTAAGGCACAAGCCTAAACTAATACGCAAAATAGCCAATATTGGTTTAATAATTATTACTATTAATCTGGAACTCTGATTAATAATGACCTTAATAACTATAACCAAATTACTGTATCAACAGTAAGTTAAAGTTTAAGGATTGGAATTCTACTGAGTAGAGGTTGGCAATATTCACACTTGTGCAACATTAAACACACCAGTAGTTATACTTAAAGACATTTATTTACAATGGAACAGAGTAAAAACACAATGTCTAATCTAGTATATACAGGTGTGTGTATGTGTGTGTGTATGGGGGTGTGTCTGTGGGGACACAGACAAAGGCAAGATGGCAGATTCAAAATAGTCGCTGTGACCACATGACCTGAACAAAGAAGACTACACAAGATGGAGGTAAACAAAGAAGTTACTCAAAATGGCCTCTGAGACCACCTTTCTTTGTTAGCCTAGCTCATGTAACCAAAAGGTACCAGGTTAAGGGGGAGGTTAGCTGCATGCAGGTTCTAGAACTGAGCTGTACTACAAATATAGATAGATAGATATATAGATACATACATACATACATACATACATACATACATACATACATACATACATACTTTATTTATCCCCTAGGGGAAATTCATGTGTCCATTAGCTCATTGTTGATGGTGATAATAATAATAATAATAATAATAATAATAATAATAATAATAATAATAATAATAATAATAATTGAATTGAATCGATTCAGGGAATCAGTGGCAATACCCAGATCTAATACATTATAAACAATAACTATTAGTCCAGTTCATGAGCCAGTATTTTTGGCTGAGGTGTTGTGTGTATATATATATATATATATATATGTATGTGTATATATATACTGTATATATATATATATATATATATATTATGTTCAAATGATTTACCATATCATTACTATAAAAATAATGATGTAACATTGACCAGTGGTATGCCTGAAACAACAAGCTAAAATCTAAAACTGTATAGGATGCATTAAAAAATGGTACGCAAAGATTTTAACTATACAAATTATAATAACTGATTAACTGAGTATTCATAAATTGTTAAATCAAGTGTCCACCCAACTGTCAAATTGGGTGGTTAAAATATCTATACACAACATGGTTATATCAGCAGTTTATTATTTTTTCTGTCCTACACAGGACACTCAGCATGATCTGTTGTGATGATGATTTTAGCTCCTAAAAATGTGCTGTTCTTCTAAGATATGTTTCTGAGGGGGCTTCTGCTGACGTCATGATAGGAGAAGCATCCTAATTCACCTGTTGCAGGGAAAAACCCTCAAAAACTAGCCAAAACTTTGCTTGAACTCCTAACAATTATTGCAAATCCGTAAGAGTGAAGACGGCAATGTCCGCGTTAAAAAAGGACACAAAAAATTGTCAAAACACACGCCGACAACAGCATGGCAGCAGTGCTTACAGAACTTAGAAATCCACGGAAGGAACATACGGAGGCTTCCCAGGACACAAAGGCTACTTTATCAAGAGTTGAATCTACTCTTAGTGATGTGTTGGGTGTACAAAAAAATGGAACAACAGAGGTTGAACAAAGAGTGAGCGACATGGAGGATAAAACACTACGACACGAAAGAGCCATCCGTTATCTACTCTTCACAGAGATGCAAAACTATCCGCCAGGTGTGAGGAGTTAAAGTCCAGAGATAGAAAGAATAATTTGCGCATATATGGAGTTAAAGAAGGGAAGAAAAGGACAATATGATTGACTACATAACCAACTTGATGTGCACCTTGGTTGACTTACTAGAAGATATGGCCATGTGTAGAAAGAGCCTCGCTGACAAAGAGCATCGCTCGCTGACAATGAAACCCAAAAATTCTACCCCTCCGAAGTCCATTATCGTCGGATTCTCTGACTACATAGTTAAAGACATGAGACTTCAACAAGCCCAGGAAATTACGAAAGGTGATATTCCAAGGACTGCAGATTTTTTTCGACCGGGACTACATGAAAGATGTACAGAAGAAACGCAAACAGGTACAGGAGGTGATAAAACAACTTCGGGAGAAAAGAGTGAAAGCCCAGTTAACTTTCCATGCCCAGTTGAAAATTAATTTGTAAATCTGGCGTGAAGACCTTCATAGCACTTGCAGATGCAGCCCCGGTCCTCAGAGAGATGGGAATTCATGTTATGGTGGAAGAACGGGAGAAGCTACAGAAACTGCTGCGTAATCTGTGGGACATGGCATCAGGACTATCAATGATGACAAGTGCGGACTTGCAGGTTTTCGTTCAAAGTGAATATTGAATAGCAGATGACGTAGAGATGTAAACTGACAAGACTCTTTTAAATTACTGGTTGGGAGTCAACCCTACCTTATAGGCCTAGATTGCCTTGTTTTCATAATAAGGAAAAGGGTGAGAACAAGAGGGATTTTCTCTTTCAGATGGAGAAGGAGAAGGATTCTTGCTTTTTTCTTCTGTCTATATATCTTTGTTTGTTTATTTATTTATTTTTAACCAAGCAACTCTAATCAAGCAACTTGTTGTTAAATAGTTGCTGTAGTTCTGTGTGTGTTACCCGGCCAGCCTAAGTTTACCTTCTCTGTCAGAAGCTGAAGCTTTAGAAATGGTATCAGATATTACAGAAAATGAAATATGGGATTCAATTAAAAAAAACAAAAAACAATAAATCCCCAGGGACAGATGGACTACCCGCAGAATTGTATAAATGTTTCATTGATGATCTAGCACCAATTGTAACTCAAGTTTTTGATTATGTATTGTCTAAAATGGACCTACCAAATTCATGGTCAGAGCAACAAACAACCTCAAAAGATTGGAAATCCTTCCCATGAACAAATTACCAACGCTGCTCTTTATGTTTACTAGAGGTCCCCATATCCACATTCAAAACAATCAATTAAGAATCAATGAATGGTTATCTAAATTTATTTGGGTAAATAGAAGACCCAGGATTAAACTCAAAAGACTGTTAAACTCAAAAGAAAATGGGAGCCTGAACCTACCAAATCTGAAAAAGTATTATTGGGCAGCCCAGCTCAGATCAATGGTAACATTGGTAACCCAAGATGAAGATACCTTATGGGTTGGAATAGAACAGAGCGATTCCCTAAATATGCCTTTGGACACAGGCCCATTCTTAAATCAAGATACCTGGAGAATAAAAAAAAACAACGTTTGGATAAAAAACACTCTAAAAACATGGTCAAAATGGAGAATGAAATTAAGACTCCCCTCATCAATAAAAAGAGCAATGAAGATTGCACATAAATGAGTTTCTACCATCTAAACTAGAAACAGGATTTAAAAAATGGGAAAAAAGGGTTTGATTGTGTTGGGTCAGCTGTTTGATGGAGGAGATCTAATGTCATTTCAACAACTTAAACAAAAATACAGTCTTCTAACCCAGCTTAGAAATTATTTACAGAAACACAAAGAGTGGGATAAATTGTGTGCCTTATCATCCATTATAGAGATTTTTTTAAATTAACAATAATAGGAACTATTAAAAAGAAGATGATATCACATATTTACATACAAATATTACAAGATGAATCAAAGGATAACAGTTTGGATATCAAGGAGAAATGGGAACTAGAGATGAACAGCATAATTTTGGATAAAGACTGGTTTGTTCACGTAAAGAGGGACGCAAAGTAACAAATAACCCCACATGGAAGGAATTCAAATGAAAAGTTGAGATGAGACTCCTTTGAGATTCCTTTTGTCAATTCCAAATTTGTTAACACCCCCAATCAAAGCTGGAGGGGCTGTGGCCTGATAGGACACCACACCCACATTTTCTAGGACTGTCCTAAGTTATTAGACTACTGGCAAAACATAAAAAAGAAAAAAAAGAATGTTTTAAATATAGAATTGCCCCTTGAACCATCTTACCTTATATTAGGTATCTTACCACAAAATATAGAAGATAAAAATAAGATTTTATTATTAAGAGTCCTTCTAATTGCCAAGAGGATGATAACTGTCTGTTGGCTACAACCACAACCCCCCATGATGACACAATGGAAAAAAAGAGTTGAAGAAGTCTATAATATGTAATCATAACTGCAAAGCTAACATTAAAAACTGAGAACTTTTTGGCCAAATGGTCCCCAATATATACATTCTTTTTCAACCGATGTGAACATTTTTTTTAACTCATCATTAATTCAACATGTAATTTATGTATGTGTATCAACATTTGTACGTAGATGGGTACGTATGCATACATGTACATATATATTTATATTTATATATTAATTTACTATTTGTCACCTTATTTTTCCTTCTTGTCCTTATTTGAATAATAACATTATATGTTATCCCCCAATCATCATTATTATCCAAATGAAGATAATATTTTTAT
Source organism: Seriola aureovittata (assembly GCF_021018895.1). NCBI lineage: Eukaryota > Metazoa > Chordata > Actinopteri > Carangiformes > Carangidae > Seriola > Seriola aureovittata. Next base: position 229,858 of record NC_079379.1, read on the forward strand.
GCTCTGCACTGGATGACAAAATACACCACCCATTTCTGTACATCGAAACTGAACACAGACATTGTATGGACACTTGGACTCATGGACTGCCCTAAACAGACATGTGCCTGTGCTGTTATTGAACAGTTCTGTAGAGTATTATTTGTTGAACTGAAATAAATAGAAGTTGCTGAGTGAGAATTCAGGCAGACATTTAACTTTTTATCAGTACACACACCCAGACTCTCTTAAAGTTTGAGAGACAGAGGCCTTTCTCTAATTCCAATAATGAGCATCCTGCTCTTCCATCTCGGAAGGCTCTTGTCATTATGTACCATTACCTGTAATAGTATACTCTGAACTGGACAGAGACAATTCAATATAAGCCTCTTACTGTTCACCCACTCATTCAATACAACGTGTGTCATTTACAGCCCTTAATTCTAGTATTTTGAATGAATGTGTTTATGTCTGTGGGTGTGCTGTTCATGTTGTGGGTGTAAGTGAGGAAGACTAAGGGATGCCCTGAAATTATAACAATTGATATTGGTGTTTTTACTGTAAACATATTGTCAGCCATGTTTTCTTTACTATGGGGCAGCTTGACTAAGGCCAATTTTAAGCCATCTAACCGGCCTGCAGTGTGTTTGTGTTACGCTGAGAAGACTCAAGCCAAGAAAGTGTAAACTGGTCTAGTGTAGTGTAAACTCCCTCAGCTCATTTAAGAGCAACTCTCTAAATCTTGTATGTTCATTGCTCTGGTTACCTCTGTGAGTTTGTGGCTTGAAAGTCTGTTGGATTGGTTGACCACACACACCTTTACATCTGGATTAGGTGGTATGTGTGGAGTGTAGCCATGGATTGTAACAAAGTACATTTACTCAAGTCTATACTTAATTACAAATTTTACGAACTTGTACTTTACTTGAGCATTTCCATTGTAAGATATTTTAAACCTCTGCTCCACGACAGTTTAAGAAATGGAATGTAGTTTTTACTTCACTTCAGTTATTTGAAGGCTAATGTTACTTTCCGGATGAACATTTTCCAAAAAAAACCTGTGGTAAAAATTAAGTAAATTTGAATACTGCACACTGTACAGTGAAGCAGAAACAGAGGTGGCAGTACAAACAGGACTACTGGCCTAGGTTTAATTACGCTTTAGGTGATAAAAACATCAATCAGCCCTGCAAAAGTAGGACTTATGATTTTCATCAACTAATATGGAGGATGCAGTATCAGACCCAACAATCTACTGTGGACACAGATGATTTTCATCTATTAATCATCATTTAGACAAGCTGACCATGACCCAGAAAATGCATCATTCCCTTTCCCTGTAGCTGTTTCGTGTCGGAAGCAGGACGGTGGGCAGGCAGACATTGAAGCTTGTTTTAAGTTTGCCAGCTCCATGCCGCCTCTCATCCAGCCCTGCCAGCTGCCCTGCCAGGAAGACTGTCAACTCAGCAGCTGGTCCAAGTTTTCCTCCTGCACAGCTGACTGTGTAGGTGTCAGGACCCGCAAGAGGATACTAGTGGGTGAGTGACAGTCTGTAACTTCAAGCTGCCTTCTAGATTATGTCAATTTTTAGATTAAGATCAGTGGATGTGAAAAACTGATTTTCAATTTTTACTTTTACTATGTGTAAAGTGAGACGTCCCAAATGTCCCTGTTCTCTTCAATATTTAAATTCCTGAAATGCCCAAATCAAGCAAATCTCCTAGTACAACCAATGCCCAATCCCAGTGTAGCATGTGGGGGATTGATGCCTTGTTCAACAAATATGATTCAACATGTGGCAAAGTCTTAGATATGTTAAGACTTAATGGGTTTTTTGCAGGCAAAAGCAAAAAGCGTGACCAGTGTAAAAACCACCAGATGTATCCCCTGAGCGAGACTCAGTACTGCCCATGTAACAAATACAACGCACAGCCTGTTGGCAACTGGTCGGACTGTATCCTATCTGAGGGCAGCCGCATGGAGGGTCAACCAGGCATGAAGGTCCAAGGCGACATCAAGGAGTGTGGCCAAGGATATCGTTACCAGGCCATGGTCTGCTATGACCAGGACAACCGCATAGTGGAGACCTCTCGCTGCAACAGCCATGGTGAGTTTCACAATGCTCAAATAACTCTGTGAATCTTTTAGGAACCCCAGACAGACATATTCAATTTGAAACCAGGAAGTTTTCCTGGAATTGCTGACAAATAATTAAATCCCAGTTGTAAATTCAAGCAAGCTTATGAGTTACAGCGTTTTACTTTAATACATGAAGTTTGTCTGTCAAGGAATGCATTGTAACAATGATTGTAACAACCTGTATGTATTAAACAACTTCCAGGCTAAACAAAAATCAAAGGTTATGCCTGACTTCCATATTTACACCGATGTACCAAGACAATGTAACACAAAAAGTTGAATTATATAAGGAATAAAACATTCTGTTCAATACAGTATAGCTCCTGAATGGCTTACCTGATCTGCTATGACCAGTAGCTAACATAGACTACTGAGCCAGTTTGGTGGTTTAACAGTTCTTCTACTATGTCTTCTCGTACACCACTAACCTGTAACTGCCACTTGTGGCTACAGGAGCTGATGTTAAGCAAAAGTTACAGTCTCACTTTAAGCTACAAAAGATTATCCAAAAGAACTACAGTGTAAACAGCTGGCCAGTGTGCTATATGTTTTGCACACTCACAAATGATGCACTTATTGTCCTGAACATATCTGGATTAGTTTTGCCAAGTAGTTATGAGTAATGTATATGCCCTCAGCAGGAATAGTGACAGTCCTGGTCATTTGTTCAAATGCCTGAAACAATCTACGTTTGCGTTTTCATTACAAGGTGGAAATTGTCAGATCTTGCCACAGAGAATGAAATTGATGTTTGGGCATTTGAAACATCAGACTTTAGAGATATTGGTTGACACCCTGTCTCATTCCGTTAGTTATTAACCCTGACAACAATAAAACATAGTTTTAGTTTTCTAATCTTAACAAATCCCAATGGTACAGGTGACAGACCAGAAAATGTTCATATGTATCATTTTTGTGAGGCTCACATTGTTTTTGAAGGCACTGGCAAATTACCTGTTTTGGTATAGCTACGAAGATGGTACTCGTCTTAACATGTGGACTTCAAAGAAGACAGACCCTGAAATGAGACACAGCTTGGAGACCTGAATTGTCTCCACCATGACTTTAATTTTAGACAGGCTCAAAGCAAACCCACCAAAATAGGTAGAAGTACAATAATAATAAGTAGAGTACAATTTTTCTTCAACAAGCAATCCCGTCCAAATATTTGGGATCAGTCAAGTTCTAAGATTGATCACAGTTTACCCAGCTCATTGAGTGTTACCTTTTATCAAAGTGAATTAGGACAACTCAGAGCTCTTTTTGCTGCCAGCAGCCCAAATCTGTCATGTTACATTTCTGTGAGCTGTATTCACATTCCAAAGTATATTCAATTTTCACAGTGCTGTCATATTCTGCATCTCAACCCTGGGAAAATACAGAACACATCAATGCACTTGGGAAAGCAGCTTGTCTGTGTTTGCCCATTCAGAAACCAGTCTCATTATGAGTCAGTTTTTTCCTCCTGGGATGGGGCTGCTTGATGATAACAAGCTCTAACTGTAATAAGATACTGGGCTCAGAGTTGGTACTGCTACTTGGTTTCTCTCTGATTTACGAGTCTTTGATTGGCTGTATAATGCCAGAGAGTATTGTCTGAGAAACATTGTAATTCCCTGCTCCTTCCTGCTGATATTACAGCTGGAGATTAGTGATGCTAGTGTGACCGCCACTCGCTAGAGGGCCACAGGAAATGATACAAGTGATGGTCAAGAACAGGCACGGACAAAGAGTTTTCCCCCAAGTTCACAATTTTTATTATTATGCAGCAAATAAACTAATAACATGTCTAAGAAACAACCTTTTTTAAAAATAGATACTAAGCCAGAGCACTACAAGGCGGCTGGGCACAGCCACAGGCACGGGGGGGGTCTGATAGCACAGAGCACCCACCTCACTCCGTGCCCAACACATGCACACACGCCAAAACTTAAAGGGAAAAACCATAAATTGTGAAGGACGTGCAATATTACCACTACACACACACACACACAATTAAAGGGTGTGAAGCTGGGGTGAGAAACTCTGAACACCGATCCCTCCACCGTCCAAGCGGCCACACTATCACCGGCCCTGCAGTACTCATGCAAAGAAAAGAAAACACAACAAGTTAAAAACCATACAAAAACAACTGCTGCAATAAATATATTAAGAAGAAAACCCTTGGGGGAAAATTAAGCGGGTTAAATGCCAGAGGGCTAATATAACAAAGGGACTAAAGAACTAACAAAAATCATTTAATACAACAGGAACGGGATACCAAAAGAATACAAAGACAAGTTGAACTAGTTAAACAAATGGAACAAAACAATAAAACAAAACAGAACAAAACAAAACAGCAGTGGCAGTCTGTCTCGACACAATTCACTCTACATGTGGTTCAATATGCAGGATACCCAGGAAGCAGGACCACACAATATGTGCACCAAACAGTATACCAGGGACCATGAGGAGGCAGCCGCAGAGAACAAGCCGGTCTGCCGGTTTAAATACACTGATCAATGAGGAAGTGGGTGGAGTTGGCCTGCTGTCTATCCTACAGTGGCCTGGGAGGGACATTCACTACTGGTCACAATCTGCCCCAGGGATTTAAATTGACGTCCCGACAATTTATCAAGACCAAGGCCTAAAGAGGGCTGGTATGGAAACAGCACTAGAGCCAATTATTTGTTAATTTGTAGCCCCCTCTGCCCTACTCCTCACTGATGCTGGCAGACGGTGGAGGTTAGAATGTTTGCCAGCGGTCTCACGGGTTGACTTTCTTACCATCTCTGGACGGGGGGCTGAAGAGAAGCTGGTACCTGCACAAGCTTCAAGGGGAACTGCTGTAGGGAGTAGAGGGTGCAGCACTGGGTCCACTTGATGTGGGGCCTGTATATTAACAGGCTGGGAATTCTCTGATCCAGGTGCACACCTGACTGCCACCCACAGGCCCTGCTCTTCGGCGTCGGGGCTTATCGTGGTTGGGCTCCGCCTTGGTGTAGGGCTGGGGAGAACATGGGACGCTGGTACAGGTTTAAGCATAGAACGGTGAACATGTCGTACCTCTGTCACCTTGTGTTGTGGGGCCACAGCATACACTGCCCCTCCTTGCTCTGGGGGTCTCACCACTTGGAAAACTTCAGGGGCCCAGGCGTCCTGGATTTTACACCTTCCTCGCTGAGAATGGTCCCTCAGGTAGACATGTTGCCCTGGTGGTAACACCTCCCCCTGAGCCCGTTGGTCTGCCCTGTCCTTTCGCTGGGCAGCAGCCTGTTTCATCTTCTCTCGGGCATTCTCCACTACCACCTGCAGTCGTCGCTGATGTTCCCGGACCCAGTTGCAGACTTCACCCGAGGTCGGCTCTTTTACACGACCCAGCAGGAAATCCACAGGCAGCTGGGGTTCACGGCCAAACATCAACATGAAGGGGGATTGACCTGTAGTTTGATGGGGTGTGGTGTTATAACTGAACACAGCCTGCTGGAGGTATTCTGGCCATCTGTGCTTCTGCTCAGCCGATAAGGTGCGAAGGAGATCATGGAGGGTCCGGTTAAAGCGCTCACACTGGCCGTTTCCCTGAGGGTGGTAGGGGGTGGTTCTGGACTTGCTGATGCCATACAACTCACACAACTGTTGGATGATAGTGCTTTCAAAACTGCGACCCTGGTCCGAATGCAGCCTTGCTGGAAAACCATGCTTGTAGAACCACTCCTTAGTTAACACGTCCGCCACTGTAGAAGCCCGCTGGTCTCGGGTGGGGACAACCTGGGTAAACTTGGAGAAGACATCAGTTAGCACTAGCACTTGCTCCCTCCCATCCCTAGCTGGCTCTAAAAATGAGAAGTCAATAGCCAGTATTTCATTGGGTCTGGATGCTAGCAAATGGCCCATTGGAGCTCGGACCTGTGGCTGAGTATTTTTAGCGACGCTGCATCTCCCACATGTTTGACACCATTCTTTGATCATTTTGCCCATTCCTGGCCAATAACACCTCTGCCGGATCAGCTCTGTGGTACGCTCGATACCTTGATGACCATGATGATTGTGTAGTTGCTGAAAAACCTCCCCCCTCAGACTCTCTGGGAGGACCAGCTGGTACACCCACTCTCCACCATCAGGACGCTGGTACGTCCTGTGCAGCAGCCCGTCCCTCATGGTGAGTCGATCCCACTGGCCCAACAACCCCAGCGCTGCAGGATGGAGCCTCTGTCTCTCTTCGCGGCCTGGCACCTGCCGCTGATGGAAAAAGGGGAGAAAAGCACTGATGGCTGGGTCAGCTCTTTGCAATGCTACCAGATCTTCGGTAGAACGCTCTGGAACAGCAGAGATGGCATAATGGACCGCCGACCCTGTGCCCACAGCAGCTCCTGGAACCATCTCCGGCACTGGGGTCCCAGGGCGGGCTGGGCAGGTCGCTGCTTCACCTTGGGATGGGTGTTGCCTAGACAAAGCATCTGCATTGCGGTTGCTGCGCCCTGGGCGGTACCGGACAGTATAGTCAAAAACTGCCAGCTCCCCCACCCAGCGCTGTTCTGTAGCACCCAATTTGGCAGTGCTCAAGTAACTCAGTGGGTTATTGTCTGTCCATACCATGCACTTGTGGCCCAGCAAATACTCACGAAACTTGTCTGTCATTGCCCATTTCATGGCCAGGAACTCTAATTTCATAGAGCTGTAGTTCTTTTCTGCAGGCTGAAGACTCCGACTGGCGTAGGCAATGGGTCTGACCTTCCCTTCCTGCTCCTGTGAAAGGACTGCACCCAGACCATCATGACTGGCATCCACCTCTAAAATAAAGGGAAGGTCAAAGTTAGCATAGGCTAATACAGGTGCAGACACCAACCTCTCCTTGAGCTCTCTGAAGCTGTGGTCGCACTGGGGGGTCCAGGAGTCAGCCAGAGTAACACCCTGACCTCGGCGGTTCTTTTTCCCTGTAAGCTCAGCAACTACTTTGTGGAGGGGGGCAGCCAACTTGGCAAACCCTTCGACAAAGCGTCTGTAGTAGCTGGCGAAACCTAGGAAAGACCTGAGTTCAGCCACCATCCTGGGAATTGCCCAGTCAGCCACTGCAGCAGTCTTCTTTGGATCTGTAGCGACACCTGCAGCAGACAGTACATGTCCCAAGTACTGTACTTGTTGTTGGAAGAAATGGCACTTCTCCAGCTTGGCCTTTAACCCCTCCTTCTGAAAGCGACCTAGAACTAAGTCCAGGCGGCTAAGATGCTCGTCCACTGTGGAGGAAAACACAACAACATCATCAAGGTACAACAGCAGAGAACGGCAGTGTTGGTCTCCAAACATCCGCTCCATCAGTCTCTGAAATGTACTAGGGGCATTGCATAAGCCAAATGGCATCCTTTGAAACTCAAAAAGACCAAATGGGGTGCAGAAAGCAGTTTTCATTTTATCTTGCTCTGTAACAGGGACCTGATGGTAACCGCTAGCCAAGTCGATGGTGGAGAACCACTGAGCTCCCGACAGAGAATCCAAGGACTCCTCAATTCTTGGTAGGGGAAAGGCATCCTTCCGTGTCTTGCCGTTTAGCAGCCTATAGTCCACGCAGAGTCTCAGGCTCCCGTCCTTCTTCCTAACCAAGACAATAGGAGAGGCATAGGGGCTACAACTTTCCCGAATGACCTTGCTTTCTAACAGGTGACGTATATGGGCCCTTACCTCGTCATAGTCAGAGGGGGGAATTCGCCTGTACCTCTGTCTAAGTGGGATGTTATCAAGTAAGGGGATGTCATGTGTCACAAGGTTAGAACAACCAAGGTCCAGGTCAGAAGCTGCAAACACAGCTCCATGTTCCAACAACATGGACCTAACCTTTCTCTGGTCTGGCTCAGAAAGGGCAGATAAATCCATGGACTGAATGTGCTCTCTCACTGGGCTGCTCTGAGCTGCTTGAGTGGAAACCGTAGCTGTGACCCCCCCCAACTTGTGCTCTACAGTAGTAACTCCTTCTGGCAAACTTACAATCTGTGCCTGACTTAAGAGTCCTATGGGGTGGCGTGGGTGTAAAAGGACGTCTGTCTCACCTACATTTACCACTGGCACGTACACTGTTCCCCTAGTGACAGTGACCATTGCTGGAGAGATTAACACACACTCAGGGAGGGACCTACCATCATCAAGTGGCTCAATCAATGCAGTACCTAGAGGCCCACTACAGCAAGAAGAACATGTCGCTGTAACCCACTTGACTGTACCCCTAGGTATAATGATGGGACGCCTACCTCTCACCCGGGCTAACCCTGTCTTGGCTTGCTTTGGATGAGACTGGACATGGTGGCAATGTTGTAGCGCCTGTTGCCACACGGCAGAGGCCTGCTGCATTATGGGGAGATCAAAAAGGTCAGGGCCGTGTTGGGTGAAAAGCTGCTGATAACACTCTCTAATCACATTCATGCTTAGGACCCCAGGGGCATCTGAGGGACAGTTGTGACCAGGAGGGTCTTTTATGATCAACACACCTCGCTGTGGTATAGCTTTTCCAAAGACTGTGACGTCCAACTCTACATATCCTACATAAGGAATTTCTAGGCCATTAGCAGCACGCAGCTGCAGCCAGCGGCAGGACCTAGGGGCACTCTGGAAATGTTGGAGGAAAAAGCTTTCAGTGATGGTTGTCACCATCGACCCTGTGTCTAGAAGGAGGTTAACAGGCACATCTCCTAGGCTAACAGTTACCTTGGGGCAAGGTGCTACGAGGTTAAGAGCAGCGGTCAGAGTAGTTGATCCCTGTACATCCGAGCCAGTGTTCTCCCCT